>NW_011888966.1:1197210-1204817 GCF_000151845.1 Pteropus vampyrus | reverse complement strand
GCTGGAAGCTTCAGGGTTCAACGATGAGAATAACAATCACAACTACTAATTTCCTGCGGGTTCCCAGGACTTGCTTGCCTCATTCATCATGGAGAGTTGTATGGTAGTTGAATTTGGGCTCTGGAGCTGGGATTGAATCCCAGATCCTCTACTTATCAATGGTGGGTCCTTAGTTTTTTCATCTGTCGAATGGAATAACAACTGTACCTACTTCATAAGGTCATCGTTGAGGACTAAATGAGTTAACATATGTAAGATGCTTAGGAAATAGTGCCAGGCACATGATAAGTACTCATTACTATTACTACTACTACTACTGTGATGGTGATGGTGATGATATTGATGGTTATGATGATGGTGATGATGATGGTGATGATGATGATGGTGATGATTGCGGTAATGATGATAGAGATGATGGTGGTAGTGGTAGTGGTTGTGGCACTTTCTCCCCATCTCGTCCCTTCCTCTCTTCCCCTAACACATACATACGGAATGGCTGCTCCGTGCCTGGCATTGTCTAGGCACTGGAGAGATATCATGCCAAGGCTGATATAGCCCCTGCCCTCATGGAGTTTACACTCCAGTGTAGAAAAGAGTTAAACAGAGAAACAAACAAGATCAAAGAGTGAGAAAGACTGGAAAGAAAATAAAAGGAAGCTGTGATGGAGAATGAGAACATGGTATGAAGCTTTACAGGCTATTTTCAAGGTCAACGAAGACGGCTCTGAGCAGCTGAAACTTAAACTTAGGCTGAAAGTTGAGAAGGCACCAGCCAGGCAAAGGGTAGAGGAAAGAAGATTCCAGGCAAAGGGAAAAGCGAGTGCAAAGTCCTGGGACAAAGAATTTGGTCGATGAGAGGAACAGAAAGGCTTGGCAAATACTGTCACAGGTAAACCTCACAACAGCTCCTAAGAGGGATGTACTATTCTAACTTCCATTTTGCAGATGAGGCAACTGAGGCTCTTGGAGGTTGAGCGAGCTGTCCAGGGTCATACAACAAACCCAGATCAGGCGGGGCTTAGACCGAGCACACCATGCACAGATAAACCAAGACCCTTCCTTCTCTGGTGTCTAAGACCTATAACAAGGAGGGTCAGTGAGCACACTTCCAGCCCACTCAGACATCAGCCCACCGCCCCCACACCCCGAAGCCCAGGAGTCTAGAGATCACACCGCCTCTAGGTGAGGCAGCGAGCACCTGATTTGGTAAACCCTGGTTGCTGGGCCTGTTCTGGTGGGAAGTACATTAGGTCACATGATGCCTCCCCCAGCACTCTTTCCCATCCCAGGTCAGGCTGTTTATCCTTTCTTCAGGAAGTTCATCTGAAATACACATCTCGTGACGGCCAAATCTGTTCCAGGCCTTGCAGCCGGAGCAGCAGCTGAGTAATTCAAAGGGACATGGGGAAAGGAGAACAAGCATGTTTGTAATTTTTGGAACAGAGCTAAGAATAAAAGAAAGGTCAAAAGAAGGTTTTGGTTGGGCCTGACCCAGGCCCCGGGGATGGAGGGAGGGCAGATCCAGGCCCACGGACTCTGGCTCAAGAATGTGATGGGGCTCACTTGACTGTCCCCCATCCTCACCCAAAGACCAGAGTCCCTGTGTCCCCAGAGCAATTTGTCTAGCCTGATGGGGAATTAAGATCTTGGAACCTGGGGCTAAAAGACCACTCTTGGGGCTGACCGCACAGGACTCTGCCCCGTAGAGTGATCTTGGACAAGTCGTTTCCCTCATCTAAGCCTCGCTGCTTTTTCTGTAATATAGGAAGCCATGATCCCTGGCTGTCTACGAGGAAGGCAAGTCTGGAAGTAGTAATGAAAGTGCTCGCGTGCCTAGCTCAGTGCCTGAAGCATGGGAGACTTTTTTGAATGGAAGAATGAATGAGCCAAACAATGAATTCTGGCCACAGGGAGACAACTGAGATTAGAGTTTCAAGAACACATTCTAGAGGGAAGTTATTCAGAAATGAGTCATCAACACTGGATGGAATGAGAATTCCCTCTTTCACAGAGGGAACAGCCAAGGGCCCAGAGATATTACCATCGCAAATATCATCTGGATCCCTCAGGGATCACATAGTGGCCAGGGCTGTTAAACACGTGACCTAAGTGCTACCACTCCCCTTATCTCTAACCAGATGTGGCTATTCCGTCCACACCAGCATCTTTCTTAATACAGCCCTCCAGGCAACAATTGCTTATTTGCCATTCTTTTTAGGGTGGGGGGAATGAAGGTCCAGGAAAGAGACTTGTCAAGGTCACAAAACATACCAAGTCAGAGGAGGGGTCAAGGACTTATTGTGTGCCGGCGCCATGCTAAATAATAGAGACCTCAAGAAGCAGCCAACAGGTTGGTACAAACAAAATGACTAACAAAAGGCCTCCGTGCTCTCCTCAGCCCTCCCTGAGCTGCTCCAGCTTGGGGACAGCCAGGCGGGGTTGAAGGCCCTGATCCCTCTGGAAGAAAGGCCATTCCTGCCTGCAGCATTGTCCCGTCAGCACCCTAGGATAATACATCACAGGGAGCTGTGCCACCCCTCTCCTCTTCCTGGGCCCATTAGCTCCACTCTCCCAGCTCTGCTTGGAAACGGAGTGCAAATTAATGGAGAGTTAATCAGCTGAGGAAGAGATATTAATAGACTCGGCCCCACCCCCAACCTTCCTGAGCTGAGCTCAAGCTAGAGGAAAAGGAGTCTTTAAGAAATCTGATGGAAAATGCTTCATTTGGGGCCTAGAGTGGCTTGAAGGAATGACACAGAGCAGAATATATAGGCTACTAGGGCCGGAAGAACACTCGGAAATCCTCTGCTGTCCAGGAGGACTTAACCAGGCTCTGGGAAACCCAGGAGATGTTTTCTCCATTTTTTTCCTGGGAGTTAGTCTATTTCATCAGGGTCTAAAAGGACCCTGTGAGTCTCCCCACAACAGATAGAACAGATTCAGCTACTGATTGAATCCGAGTTCCTTCCTCATTCCTAGCATGGAGAAACTTAGGCCCAACCCAGGGAAGCTGCTTGCCAAGGCCACACAGCACAGTGTGACAGGACAACCAAATGCCTGCTTCCTCCAAAAATGCTTCCTAAGTGCCTGTTGTGGCCCTGGCTCTAGGACTCATGGAAGGCACTGTCCCTACCTCCCAGGAGTCGTCAACCCTGTGACAATAGCTTGCTCTCCACTCTCCCAGTCTGTTTCCATAGCAATGGTGCCATTTGATTGTTAGAATGCAACTCTGACACAAGGCAGCACAGCTCTGAGTCCCACTGATCAAATGAGGACAGTGTCCGAGCTTATGGCAGAGGGAGGATTGGAACCCTCTGCCCGAGTCCCAGTTCGAGGTTGTAGAATGGGTCATGTCTGGTCCTTGGGAGGAAAGAAAATATTACAATCAGTTCCTTCATTCAACGCATATGATTGAGTCCTTATGATACGAGAGGGGCCCAGAAACAAATAAAATGCCGTTTGTCCTCAAGGACCTCGAAGTCTAAAGGACAGATATAGACGCACATACATAGAAGATGGGAGCCCAGGAGAGGACGTAACTGACCAACTAACTGCCTTAGGAGAAACCAGCATGAGAGCTGGGAATTGAAGGATGTAGTCATTTGATAAAAATGTATTAAGTCCTGAGAAAGTGCTGGGCTCTGTGGACAGACCTGGACCATAGCAACGCACAATGCTGTTACAATCCCCATGCTCACTGGGTTTACGATGGGGCGGGGGAAAAATGGGGCATTAACCACATAACTACACGCACAGAGGAGCATTGGTGTGTAACCGGTGGAGCGGGCCTAGTCTTGGGAGAGCAGGTGGGGAACACAGGCCATGGGCGGGGAGGGGCTGGGTGGGCAGGTTCTGCCACAGTCTGGACCATCTGTGAGGATTCTGCTGTCCTTGCTGGGCTGGGAGCCCTGAGCCCACACCACCTTGACTTGTGCCTGAGACTATTTCATGCACATAGTAGGACCTCGGCAGGATCTTGCTAGTGGGTCTGGCCGGTCTCTGAGTAGGTGGGGACCTGTGCAGTTAGGTGAGAATGGTCTCCGCACAGCATCTGAACCCATCTCCTTCATCAGTCTCCACGACCTGAAAGCATTTTCTAGAAGTCGGCTCCCTGTGAGGGAGGGGGCAGCACAGCAGAGGTCTCTTTCCTATTGTTCACATAAAGAATGAAGGTCACCAGATGGAGCCAGAACTAGATCCTCACAGGGTTGGCAGAGAGGTTGTGTGGCAGTGAGAGGTATGAGTTCCTGGGTTAGAGTCTTTCACCTTTACCCTTCCTAGCTGTGTGACCTTCGGCAAGTTACTTAACCTCTCTGAGCGTCACTTTCCTCACCTGTAAAATGGATCATTAATAGCCCTTTACTTATAGGTTAGAATATTCTTGGGAAAAATCTAGACTCCTTACCATGGCCCATGAGACCCTGCATGACCTGGCCCCCGCCCACCTCCCTGACTTTATCTCCTGGCACTTTCCTCTCAGCCACTACCCTCCAGCCCTTTTGTTCCCCAGCACAGCACGTTTTCCTGCTTCCTGGCTCTGCACTTACTGCTTCTTCCGTCAGGAAAGCTCTGTCCCTCTCTCTGATCTTCATGAGGCTCCTCCTCCTCCTCCTTCAGCTGAAGCATCTCCTCCTCAGAGAGGCTTTACCTGACCACCCAGTCTTTAGACCCTCTTCTCATCTCAGGTTTATTTCCTTTTATGCCCTTGTCTCAATGACCACTATTTATGTGTTCGCTGATCTAGGGTCAATCTCCCCTCTGGACTGTCCAGTCCACTGATGAACACAGTGCCTGGCACACAGAGCTCCATAAACATTTCTAGAAGGAATGATGCAATCTTCAGGAGGACTGTCTGAGATGATGCTCACGGCACACCAGCACGGCATCTGGCAGACAGGTTGTTATTATTACTATGTTGCCAGACAGGCACAGGGAACCACACCTTCTTCCCCCAATCTTTATGGAGAAGCATATTTCGAGTAAAGAATGATGAATTTGAATGTACCCATCACCCACCTTCAACATGGCCAATCTTCTTTCATCTAGTTCCCTCCAGGCCACCAACACACCCACACATGCGACGTGCTTTATTCTAAAGCAAACCCCAGACGTCATATTTTTCCATTCTGGAGGGCTTCTTAAAGGAAATAAACGTCACCCATCACATGCCCCAGAGGCTGGGGTGCCGGGAGCAAACTGGATGAGAAGCATCCGTATGCATAGCACGCTGCCTCATTTTAGAGAAACTACAGGTTCCGATTAAAATATGGGGATATAACTGTACTTATGTCTGAGAGATTTTAAGATAATTAAATGAGTTCATATACATAAACAGGGACAGTCCTGCCACAGAGCAGGTGCTCAGTAAATGTGAGTCGTTCCCAGTATGGTGTCACCATAGTTATAAAGCCCTGGCTCGAGAGGTGGGCAGACTGGGTTTGAATCCAGCTCCCTGCTGAGTAGGTAAACTGCCCTGGCACATGACTTAACTTCTCTAAGCCTCAGCTCTTTCCTCTGTAGAATAGAGAATAATGGCGCCTGCCTCACAGGGTAGAGATGAGAATTCAGTGAGATACCATAAGGAAGGGAGGATTGGAACCCTCCCTGACCCATAGAGGGGCTGGGTTCTGACAGGGGCGCACGGAGAAAGCGGCTCTTCCCAGCTGTAATTTTCCAGGGGTGATAAGACAGGCCTGGCGGAAGGGCGAGGACTGCCAAGATCAAGTACAAATCCAGTGGGAGAGACAGGTCCCAAGAGGAGTCTTCTCTGCATGAGCAAGTGCAGGAGAAGGTGGTGCAGGGCAGAACCAGGCTTTCAGGGGCAGAGAGGGGAACGGCTGAGCAGGAGGTGGTGTGCTCGAGAGGACATACCTGCAACAGCTCCGAGTCCTCGGGGCTGTACTGGCTGGGTTCGGTCTCGGAGCTCTCGGGGCACCACTGCAGCTCCCCAAAGCAAGTGGCCGAGTCGAAGTCGCTGGCGTCCAGCTGGGAGAGGTCGAGCTCTGGAAAGTCAGCGCAGAGTTGTTCCTCCCCGGACCCCACCTGAGGAGACAGGAAGGAAGGAGGCCGGTCAGGGCTAAGCTTGGCTGGACCCAAGTGGGGACCCTCTTACTCATGATGCTGCCAGCCTAGGCCTTCAGTCGCCCTTGGCCAAGGCCTGATTTTGCCAAGTGCCCGAGAAATGTAAAGGTCTGCCCTGCTCTCTTGCAATCGTTAAATCTACCAGGAGCTAAGCTAGGCCCTGGCAGTGCATCCTGCCTGCTGCTCCCTTCCCCTCTCCTCTGTACTCCTACATATCCCTCAAGGCCCTGCCCACACAGCCACCTCTTTTCCCTTACCAGAAATGTTTTGTTGAAAACTTTATTAGAACCTATAAACAGAGCTACTCCTTCACATGACTGCCCCCAGTTGAAAGGGAATTTCCAGAAGGCAACAATCCGTCGATAGTGATAACAAACAACAAAAACAGCAATAATAATGGCTGACGTTATTGAGCGATTACTGCGTTGTGGACAAACATCCATATTCCCAGGGATTTTACAGGAATATCTATAAAGTCTGAAAGTGTAAGACCACCCATTGGGAGACAATAAGTAAATAGAACTATAATCGCCTGTATCATGGAATATTATGGAGCCGTTGAAAAGAATGAGGCAGATGTATACTCTCTTCAAGACACGTTAAATAAAAAACTAAATAGCAGAATATCAGCAGGTAGAATATTATCCCACATGTGTAAAGAGAAAAATCAGGCTACCCATTTCTCTGCATAAGATAACACACATGCAAACGCACAGGGAAAGGTCTAGAAGGCCATAAACCCACCGACAGTGGGGGGTGGGGTGGAACGGAGGCATGGAGGACTCCGGTAATGGCACCGACTGACACAGTGCCTCCGAGTGTGGTCCCACGAAGGGCAGTGAGCACCGCCTGGGAGTGTGTTAGAAATAATACAGACTCTTAGGCCTAAGCCCAGACCCCTGAATCAGAAGGCAATCACTTTCTCACCCTGGTCTCCCCAGTTTAGCAGTTTCTGAAATAGCCAGAGCTGGGAGGCTGACACTGAAACGGTCCACCATCGGCCCCGGGGTCTGGCAGATATCGATCATAATCCCCACGCAGCAGCTGTGAAACCTGGGGCATGTCCCTTCACCTCTCTGTAATTCGACTGCCCCATCTGTAAAATGGGACACCACCTGCCACATACAGTTAACATGAAACAGGGCAATGCTATAGCCTGGCTAAGGAAGTGCACAAGAAATGGTAGCTGACAGTAATGACGAATTACAAAAAATAAAAATAAAAGCATTTCAAGGCACAGAGGGGCAGAACTGCCTTAGAGAACAAAAAAGGGCCTATGTGACACTTAGGAGAAATAGGTTTGGGCCAGGCCTTTTCCTTAATTGTTCCCACTTACTAGGCTTCATAAATTATGAATAAATGTATATTATTAGCTCACTTGACACAGGAAAAAGGCTTTTATCCAAATTTAGGTCAAATGTCTTAATTGGCGTTTTGCAAGAATCCTGCATGCATGGATAGCACGAGGGTCAGCTTCTCTCAAGTGGCTGGTCCCTGGCTCTCAGGTCAGGGAGCATGGTGTTCAG
>NW_011888966.1:1176065-1197160 GCF_000151845.1 Pteropus vampyrus | reverse complement strand
GCCCACACAGCCACCTCTTTTCCCTTACCAGAAATGTTTTGTTGAAAACTTTATTAGAACCTATAAACAGAGCTACTCCTTCACATGACTGCCCCCAGTTGAAAGGGAATTTCCAGAAGGCAACAATCCGTCGATAGTGATAACAAACAACAAAAACAGCAATAATAATGGCTGACGTTATTGAGCGATTACTGCGTTGTGGACAAACATCCATATTCCCAGGGATTTTACAGGAATATCTATAAAGTCTGAAAGTGTAAGACCACCCATTGGGAGACAATAAGTAAATAGAACTATAATCGCCTGTATCATGGAATATTATGGAGCCGTTGAAAAGAATGAGGCAGATGTATACTCTCTTCAAGACACGTTAAATAAAAAACTAAATAGCAGAATATCAGCAGGTAGAATATTATCCCACATGTGTAAAGAGAAAAATCAGGCTACCCATTTCTCTGCATAAGATAACACACATGCAAACGCACAGGGAAAGGTCTAGAAGGCCATAAACCCACCGACAGTGGGGGGTGGGGTGGAACGGAGGCATGGAGGACTCCGGTAATGGCACCGACTGACACAGTGCCTCCGAGTGTGGTCCCACGAAGGGCAGTGAGCACCGCCTGGGAGTGTGTTAGAAATAATACAGACTCTTAGGCCTAAGCCCAGACCCCTGAATCAGAAGGCAATCACTTTCTCACCCTGGTCTCCCCAGTTTAGCAGTTTCTGAAATAGCCAGAGCTGGGAGGCTGACACTGAAACGGTCCACCATCGGCCCCGGGGTCTGGCAGATATCGATCATAATCCCCACGCAGCAGCTGTGAAACCTGGGGCATGTCCCTTCACCTCTCTGTAATTCGACTGCCCCATCTGTAAAATGGGACACCACCTGCCACATACAGTTAACATGAAACAGGGCAATGCTATAGCCTGGCTAAGGAAGTGCACAAGAAATGGTAGCTGACAGTAATGACGAATTACAAAAAATAAAAATAAAAGCATTTCAAGGCACAGAGGGGCAGAACTGCCTTAGAGAACAAAAAAGGGCCTATGTGACACTTAGGAGAAATAGGTTTGGGCCAGGCCTTTTCCTTAATTGTTCCCACTTACTAGGCTTCATAAATTATGAATAAATGTATATTATTAGCTCACTTGACACAGGAAAAAGGCTTTTATCCAAATTTAGGTCAAATGTCTTAATTGGCGTTTTGCAAGAATCCTGCATGCATGGATAGCACGAGGGTCAGCTTCTCTCAAGTGGCTGGTCCCTGGCTCTCAGGTCAGGGAGCATGGTGTTCAGTGAGTCTCTGTCTCCAGGGACATCCCCGAACCTCCCCGGCCCTCCATCTGCCCAGACTTTCTCCAACCCACACATATTAAACATCCACGAATACAGAGCACCATGTCACTCCAGGCCCCGCCAACACCCTGACCGCCCATCACCACCACTCAACCGCCACAGCCGAAGGGACACTTTGGTGGGTTCTCAGCCACCCCCTGGAGGCTCCCTTTCCCCTCCCTGCCCAGGGGGACTGTGGGATGCAGCAGTCTCGCCTGCTCTAGGTGGATGACTGGTTTGTTTCTAGTTTTTGGCTATTACGAATACGTCTGCAATATTTGTGTTTGTCTTTGTGTGGACATATGCTTTTATTTCTCTTGGGTAAATATCCAGAAGTAGAATTGCTGGGCCATATGGTCCATGTATGTGTGACTTTATAAAAACTACAAAATTGTTCTCCAAAGTGGTTGTACCACTGTACGCACCCATCGGCCGTGTGAGAATTCCAATTGCTCCACACCCTCACCAGCACTTGGTATTGTCACTCATTTTAATTTGAGCCATGCTAGTGGGTGCATTCCAGTGTTTATTAAATGCTAGGAGCCAGGTATAGTGACATATAAGACTCAGTTCATTCCTTCACGAGCTGACGCCCTAGCGAGGGAAGGAAACGAACCAGGTGTAATGATGGAGGCTAACAGGGAGGATAATTTGTCTTAAGGGGGTTCAGGAAGAGCTTCCTAGAGGAGACGACATCTAAGTTGAGGCTTGAAGGAGGAGCCAGGTTGTGGAAGATGTGGGGAAGAACATTCCAGGCAGAGGGCCCAGCAAAGGCAAAGGCCCAAGTGTGCACAAGCCCCAGGGCGAGAGGCACTGACTGAAGGGCAGTGAGGCTGCAGCTCGGTGAGCCGGGGGGATGGGAGCAGATGCCTTCAGAGAGGCAGGTGGAGGCAGACCAGGTAGGGATGGTAAGTATAATGTGGGTGGGGCCAGCATAGAAGCAGGCAGATGGGTGAGGCCGGTGCGGCATCCAGGAGAGGGAAGGTGGAGGGATGGGTAGGCACCACCCGGATCCACCGAGAGCCTACGAAGCAGGAAGCGGGGCCCAGAGCAGAGACACAAGGGTGCTGGGCAGCTGGGCAGCTGGGGCCTCCCTGTCCAGCAAAGCTCCCGGCGATAAGCTCCGCGGGGAGCTCTTTCTGTATATTCCTGATCCCTCTCATCCCAGTATCTCACTGCAGCCATCTTTGTAGGACTTGCTCCTAAAGCTTAGAAACAACTTTATAATCAGAGTCCTAGAATCTCAGACCAGCCAGGAACCAGCAGCCCTGAGTTACTGTGGAAAATTTGAGAATTAGAGGTCCCTTCAAGAACCAGATATAAGCTATGAATAGCTTTTATGCTCTTCATACGATATGCGTGTACGATGCCTATGGGCACAAGGAACTGACACTTAACTTCCAGGTTTAGAGATGCCACTTAAGAACACCCACCTTGGTGGGTCTACCTCCTCAACTTTGCTGATATGGAAACTGAGGCCCACAGAGGATAATGGATTTGCTCAGGGTCATCGGGTGAGTGTCCTGCCCATCAAAACCATGCCACCTCCTTTACAAACACCCATAAAATGGCCATGACTACTGTACTTATTGATTACCCATAGCAGCTCAACACACTCAAAGTGTACCCAGGCCATAAAAAATAAAGAAACCTCAGCTCCACAGCCTTGTCAATTAAGGCCGAGGCCACTCTAGCTAAAAACCTTTAAGCGCTGCATTAATAGTGATTTCTGCAGCCTCCTCCATCTTTAGAGAGGCTTTTGAAGGGGTGCCTCAGGCGACCCAGTTCTCTTTGAAAGGTCTGACTTAAGGCCTTCTTATTCTGTACTGGCCACCTTCCACGGGCCCTACCTGTGGAGCTGCGAGTTCACAGCACAGGACCAAGCTACTGCTATTAGTGAGAGCTTACTATATGCCAAGGACCACACAAGTGCCTTATGTGCATCTTCTCATCAGATTCTTAAAACAACTCTGTAGGGCAGGTGTTAGAGTCTCCATGTGACTAATCGGGAAAGTCGGAGATCGAGTCACTTGTATTAGTTTGCCAGGGCTGCTGTAACAAAGCACCACAGGCTGCGTGGCTTAAACAACAAAAATGCATTGCTTCACAGCAGCGGAGGCCAGAAGTCTGAGATCTAGGTATTGGCAGGGTCGGCTGCTTCTCAGGCCTCTCATGTTGGCTGGTGGATGGCCGTCTTCTCCCTCTACCGCTTCACGTGTTTTCCATCTACGCGTGCCTGTCCCTGTGTCCAAATTTCCCCTTTTGATAAGAACATCAGTCATACTGGCTTCGTGCCCACCCTAACGAGCTCGCTTTAACTCGATCATCTCTGGGTAGGACTCCACATATGTTTTTTTGGAGGACACAATTCAACCTATAGCACCCAGGGGCCCAGAAGGGTGAAGCTGAGATTCAAACCCAAGTCTCTCTGCTCCCTACAAAGCCTGTGCCATCGTCTGACATCCTGCTTCTGAAAATGAAAAGGAATATTCAAGACCATTTATTCCCATTTACAGATGGGGAGATGGAGTTTCAGACAAAGGCCACGAAAAATCCAAGGCATCTGGCAAGTTCGTGGCTATGCAGAGAAGGTCTGGGGCCAGATGTGCGGTGCTGTTTGCCGGCCTCGGCCCCTCCACAGGTCTGCTCACACCCCTGCTGCGGGACACCCCTTCTGGTGGCTGAGCCTTCCTCATTATTCCTCCAGTAACTCCACATCCCAGTCTGAAAAGCTGTGGCTGCCCCAAGCCAGGGAGATAAATGCCCTTGGCAGTGGATTAGTGGTGTTTCATCCAGATTCACCTAAGTGGCTTCATTGGAAGCCTGTGCATCTTGGCGGAAATCGATTCCTCGCTTAAGAAAGAATGCGTCTTCAGGAAAAATTGGTGGCTCCACTTTCCTGACCGCAATCGGCAAATCACCTCGCTTAGTGCCTGGCCCAGAGCATTTTTTCAGAGTTACTGAGTGGAAGGAAGTGGCAGTGACAGAGCTTGGGCTCTGGGTCTGTCCCTAGTCACCTCCCCACTCGAATTCTCTGCACCCTCTAGGAAAGAGAATCAGACAGACTGACCACGGGCACCTCTCTTACTCAAGTATTTGATGCAATTCTGTACTTCTCTGGTTTCTGAGATCCACATAGGTTTGGGGGAAATATTTAGGTAAAACTCAGCATTTAATGAATAAACAATTTACAGAGGGGGAGACAAAGGTGCAGAGAGAAGGACCGCCTTGAAATGGAAAGAGGCCCCAACAAGGACGACAAAGGGCTAGGCTCTGGCTTTGCTACTAATACTAATCCTTTGAGGTCAGGATATGACTTTTGCCGCCTCCGTTTCTACTGACAAAATTGGGAGAATAGAAAGTACCCTACCTCACAGGGTTTTATAAAGTTAAAGTAACACAGGCTGGGAGCCTGGCATGAATTACAGATACAGCACTTACCACAGTTGACATTCAAGTGACATTCACAGCTATGGTTTCATTGGTACCTTCCCAAGATGCAGTAAGTAGTCAATGGTCAGTGTCCCCATTTGACTGATGGGAGGCTTAATGCTTCTTAAATTTGTCTGCTGACCCTCCCCTCAGTCCTAAACCTACTCGCTGTCTCATCCTGTGTTCCTTCAACCTTGACTAGCCCCTGATTCCAGTGTTACCATCACTCATAGTTTCTGTTGGAGGAATGATCTTGCCCCAACAGCCAGACCACGCTGGGTCTCTCTGGGCCTGCCTGGGATGGTGGGGACCAGTCTCCACCACTGCAGGCCTGACAGACTTCTTGACCGCCAAGTTAACCAACACTCTCCATCACCTCCTGTAAAAAATGCCCGAGGTATCCCAGGGCCTCAGATAATGCGTTCTATGTCATCCACACGTCTGCTCACACCAGCTGGGTTGTTTACTGGGAGTCGCTTGTGTTACCCGTTGGTAACTATAATTATAAAATTTAATTAAGTGGTTCATAAACAGAAACTATAAATACGAAAGAAACGATTTTAAGGGAAACTAGGTTGAAGGCTATGGAAGGAAGGATTTAATAAAGTTGAGCTGCTTAAAAAAAAAAACCTGCTGTCAAATATGTGTCTGTGAGATCATCATAAAAGATTAGGAGAAACTGGCAAGAATCTGGAAGGATTCTGCACTCAGATTACTTGACAAGAGCCTAAATTCTTGATCTCACGGGATGAATCCCCACTCTGGAACCAGGAGCCAGCACTGGGGTTGTGGACTGTCAGAGAGATGACCTGGAATTTCAGAGCCAGCACCGCAAGCAATCTTATAGCAAAAGACCAGCAAAAAGGAGTGGATGTGCCATATGGCTTCAGTAAAAGGTAATGTTAGGCATTATGTTTGATGATTTTGTGTTTTCACTGACATTTTCCTAGGAATTCCCCTCTCTAGCCCTCCACCTCCAGCTACAGTTCCCACTCTCATCAGAGAAAAAGTGACTATCGTGTATGGATCCCAACTCCATAGGACAGGAAATAAATCCTTACGATAGACTGCCAAACCACAGAACCAGGGGTTAAGGCACTGGAAGAGTCTG
Source organism: Pteropus vampyrus (assembly GCF_000151845.1). NCBI lineage: Eukaryota > Metazoa > Chordata > Mammalia > Chiroptera > Pteropodidae > Pteropus > Pteropus vampyrus. Next base: position 1,191,281 of record NW_011888966.1, on the reverse strand, counting down.
CAGAAAGACTTCTCGAGACTAATGCCTTATTTTGCAGATAGAAAGAATGAATGGGGAGTCACCCAAGATCCATACAGCCAGCTCCTGGGCCAGGACACAAACTGGGATCTCCAGGGTCTCCATCCAAAGCTCTTTCTAAAATGACAGGCCATTTCCTCAATAGCTGTGCCCTGTACACCAAAGTGTTTGTGTTAGAACTTATCCCCTCTAAAAGGCAAGGGAAAGAAAGAACAGAAAATCTCCTGGGGCGGGTACTATCTTACTCAGTCAGGCATCTCCTTTCCCCACTTCCTGTTGCCTGCAAGCAGCCCCTTATCCAATAGAGATCTGTAAAGTCTCTTGTAGCTATGCCCAGGTGAGGTTACCTGGGGTGGAGCAACTCCTGGATGTCCTGGTACGTGGCTCTGCAGAGCCCAGACTCCCCTCCCCTGTCTCAGAGGACGCTGTCAGCTATTTCCCTTCCCCAGTGCAGATCCTGGCACCTGTTGGGGTTGCCTTTTAGCAGGCACAGGCTGCCCCAGGCCCAGAAAGTGGTGTGTTTCGTTTTGATTTTGAAACAATAAAAGCTTGAAGTACATTCTCTGACAGAAGCAAGCAAGCAAGTAAGGGTATCTTAGGGCAGCGTGACACCCGCATTGTGTTTGCCTACAATTGCAGTCAATTTTATGCACTTGAATTCAAGGGCCTCTTGAATTCAAGGGACAGTGGCAGGAAAAGTGCTTTGTGGACAGCAAAGGCTGTGCAGGTATCTGTTGTTATGCTTCGTTGTGGCAGAGCTGGCCCTGGCTCATCCTTTGCTGGTTAAAGGGAGTCACCTAGCTTCTGTGCATCTCCAGAGACTGGCTCCCTCATGGATGGTGTACAGCTTGAGTTTTCACCCCAGGGCATCTCCTCTCTCTTTCATCTTTGCATGGCTGCTCCCTTATCACCCCCATCCCAGGTTAAGCGTCCCTCCCAAATGGGCCTTCCTGACCACTATATCCGAAAGTGGCCACCCATCTCTCTCTTACCCATCACCCCTCAATTAGTACTTCTGATATTTGCTCCCTATTTCCCAGATTTTAAAAAATGATGGTAAAATATTCACAACAAAAATTTTACCATATTAACTATTTTTAAGTGTGCAATTCAGTGGCATCAGGTATCTTCATATTGTTGTGCAACCATCATCACCATCTAGCTCCCAACTCTTCCGTATTCTTCATTTATCTACTTGTGTATTCTTGCCTCCCTTAGCTGGCAGCTAGCTCTACGGGTTTAGGGGCCGTGTCTGTCTTGTTCCCTGCTGTTTCTCTAGGGCCTAGCACGATGCCCAGCACATAGTAGGTGCTCAATAACCAAAATGAGATGAATGTGGCAGTGCCTTGTAAACTGTAAAGGGCAGTGCACAAAAGCAAGAGAGCACAAAACGGACATTTTTTTCTGTACCAGCCCCAAGAGGAGCCCAAATTGCCTGGCAGCCTCAGTTACCTGATAACGATTTGAGTTCTGTCCAGCTTTAGAGGGGCGAAACTGCCAATAACGCCTTTTCTTTTCTGGTTCTAGGCCCCTTTGCGAGGTCAAGAATGAAGATATCCGATCACACAAACCACCTGACATTGACACTCACCATTTCAACACATCAGCTCTACTGAGTGCAACATTTTATCAGTCGCTGAAGGGCAGGCACAAAAATAGACTGCAGAGATCAAATGCCACCCTCAGCTGCTCTCTTGACACTCAGGGGTGGTTGAAAAGGTCTTAGCATATGGGGACCTGAGGCCTGGGGACCAGGGAGGGGCATCCTCTGTCACAGTAGGGCACAGAGATTGCAAGGTGGAATCAGGGCCAGGATTAGGGTGAAGTGAGGGAGGCAACTGCCTTGGGCACCGAAAAAACTCAGTATCGAGATGGATCATATTTAATGCAACATTATGGGAGAAAAAATAACTAATGCAAAAAATCCATGTTATACAAAAATATCAAAATTCTAAATAAAGAGAGGGTCAATAATGCTGATTTTTCCTTTGGCTTCAGGTGCCTATTTGGCTCGGCATGACACTTACTGTTTCTGCCTTTCTTTCTTTCTTTTTTTTTTTTTAATTTGGGATTTTGTTCGGCATGGATATTTTGGCATCTATTGTTATTATTTTAAACACTGCATTAAAATATGATTTATCTTGATGACTGAATTCTTTGGCATCTCTGAAAATTTTGTGCCTGGGCCAAGCAAGCATCTCCTTTGCCTCACCCTAATCCTGGTCTGGATGGAATGAGATGGTGAACAAGTTACTGTATGTGTAGGCGACTAAAATGAGATCAGGTCACATCCTAGATCATGTCCTTCTGGGGCCTCAGTTTTCCCATCTCTGCAATGGGGCCTATAACCCTCTGGTTGCTATGGAATTACCCATGCCCTGTAAAATGAGGTCATTTGAATGGAAAAGTGGGGAAACTCTAAAGGGCCGTCCCTAAGGAACTGTTACTAAATTCTCATCAAAGGTAAAATCAGTGGTCCCACAGAGTGGTGAGTGGCATTCAGTTTTGAGGTGAGTTGCAAAACACTTGCCCTATTTATAACGAAAGTAGTGAAGTTTGCTAAATGAGTAGCTTTTACTTAAGAAGAGAGAGGTAAGAACAGATGTCCTGCAACCAGGACATCCCCTTCATTCCACCGACTCGCATTCCGATCCCTTTCCTGACACGGAAGGAAGGCAGACGGGGTACAGCTCACCCTGGGAAATGTGCCCACTCCACGCAGCTGAAAGGGGTGACCACCAACATTCTCATCAAGTTGTGACAATCATAAACGGACGGGTCCCTTCCTTCCTCGCCACATTTTGAGGGCTTTCCTCAAAAGCCGAATATGCCCAAGGGATGGAAATGGGGGGACTGTCATGTGTCAGCCATCGTCATGTGTCAGATGGACTGACAAAGTACCAGGCTTCGAGATGATGACAAAATTTTGGACATGGATAATCGTGACGTTTGAACAACACTGTGAATGTACTTAATGTCATTGAATTGTATACTTATTATTAAATTATTATTAAATTATTAAAATGGTAAATTGTGTTTTGTATAGTTTACTACAAGAAAAGAAAAATAAATCTAAAAAGTGTCCGAAACCTAGAAGAAAAAAAAAAGTGCCCAGCACACTCTGTCTGGAGGTGTTCTCTGGGCTCCTACAGTGTCCGTGCTCTTGGGTTCTATTTATGTGTCTCTTGCTCTGGCTGGCAGGAGAGACTGAGAGAGCTGGGCCAGGGATCGGCTGAGAAGCCCTTTACTTGTTAACACTGTTATAAATAACCCAGAAAGAGGCAGAAAGGGGGTCCTGGCAGGAGAGTGAAGGTCAGGCAGCCCCTTCATGGCATTTGAGGAAATGTCATGCTCAACAGGCCAGCAAGGTGCCAGCTCACATCTTCAACCCAGTGCTGCCCAGAGCCAACTGCAGCCTTGCTGTGGTGCCAGAGAGCCTGTGGGGAGCACTCTCACCCACGAAGGGCAGCCTGAAAGTGGTTGTCTCCTGGGGGTTCTGAGCAGGGAGGGGACTGTCTTATGGGTAGAAAGGCAGTGAATAGCTAAGGATACCCCCAGCCCAGCCGGCAGGGGCTTAAGTCAGCTCCCCAAGAACCTAGGATCAGGGCTCTGCCATCAACATACCAGCCTCAGCTTGTCAGCCAACACACGACCTGCTGAGGGAGAGATGACTCAGCAATGCTCAACCCACAACTGCCTCTACTGGGGCTGCTGCACCGCGTGGGAGCCAGGAGGGACCGCACAGCCCATCTGGCCCTGTAGTTCCCACGCTGGGCTCTCTAGGGAACCCCCTGCTCAATCTCCACCCCCACAGCCCGCCAGGGCCCTGGGCTTTGAAGTAGGAGGGATTATGAGGGAGTTGATTATTTAGGTTTTCCATTTTTATGAACTGAAAACCATACAGTGGCAACCCATCATAGTTTTATTTAACCTGAGTGAATTCAACAGTATAAGCTTGGCAAAAAACAAATATATAAAAAGCCAAATTTCTATTTCTTTCTTACATATTAGAAAGACAGTAACATTACATTTGCATATGAATTCTATACTTTCCCATGCCCACACACTCATACCTATTATTTATACACATTATTTCATGGACAATTTAAGGGCTTTATGAGGCTAATTTGAATGCCCAGGCTAAGAAGTCACTCCCCAAGTATGTGGTGTCCACCACTCGGAGTGCCCAGCAAAGTGGGTATTTAAAATTCACCCCTTTAACAGATGAAGAGGCTGAGGATCAGAGAGGTGACATGACTCTCTCTGCTTAGTAAAAAGTGAATCCAGACTTAACCACCAAGTTCTTTGCTGCCACAGGCTCCCGTCCTCCACTCATGGTGATCACTGCTGTCCAAGACAGCGCACGGGGAAAAGCCCTTTTCCCAGCTCTGTGCAGTTTTACCTACTAGACTTTGAAATAATGGGAGGCAAAAAAGGTCTCAAAGCCCTGCTAGTACCTGTAAGAGTCTCTATGGGCTCCGGAAGCCCAGGTAACAAATCGCTGTGTGCAGAGAGCCAAGGCAGGGGACTCAGCCGCCATCACCGAGGAGCTGGAGGCAGAGCTGAGACTAGAATGAGTCACTCGCTCTCTTGCTTAACAGCTTTTCCTGACTTCTCATTGCCCTTGACAAAAACCCAAAGTTCTCACTGTGTTTATGAGGCCCGGGGTAGCCTAGGCCTGCCCACTCCTCCACCATGTCCTGGACTCTCTCGCCCTGCCCGCACTGCAGACACAATGGCCTTCTTCTTCAGGAACAAACCCCTCCAGGCTTGAGCTCCACCTGGGACACCTTCCCAAGTCCTAGACCACTTACCCAGCATTCAGCCCCAGCGAGAGAGGCCTTCCCCAACACTCAACCCTCCCGGTCACCGTGAATTGTATCATCGTGTGTCATCCACAGCTCGAGTCCAGGGACTGTCTGTGTCCCCTCCAGAATGTAAGCCACGTGAGGACAGGGGCCTGGGCTTGTCCTCTGCTGAATCCCAATACCTGGAACATTATCTAGCACAAAGTAGGCGCTCACGAAACCTTTGTGGAATGAGTGGGGGCAGGTGGGAGAAGGGGTGAGCAGAGCCCCCACTTCTCAGGTCAGTTTGGGCATCTCTGCTTCGCATTACTGTGATGCCTGCAAGGCCTCCCTCTCATGCACCACCCTTTACTGGGGTGGCGGTGGTGGTTTCCTTCTGTATTCATTTATTCCCTTACGGAAACTCCTGCCTTTCCTTTTCCAGTATGTCAGATGATGAGAATCCCAGACCCATGTGCTCCCAGATAAAGCTGGTGGGAAACAGATTCTCTTGGGCCCCAGCAGGCCCTCCCTGGTCATGTGGTCAGTGAGGGCCAGAGGAGAAGGGAAGCCAAGGAGGACTGCTTCGTGGACCCCTACCCACTCATGCCCCGTGTGGCCAAGGCGCTAGCCACAGGTGGACCTGCTGTATGTAGAAGTGTGTTAACTGGGCATACAGAATGAATGTGTGTCAAACAAATCACACGTTTCTCTTCCCTTCCTCTCATGTAACAGAAACGTGTCCCACGGGGTGGTATTGCCACAGGCTCCGTCGCCAGAGCCAAGGCCTCTGTAATGTGTGCTAATGGTGGAATTACAGGCACCGAACCATGAAAGGGTAACCATCTGACAATGCTCGATTATTAGCCAAGCCCGATGGGAAACGAGCAGGAAGCAGGGAGCTCTCAAAGAGAGAACAGAGAGATCTTTCAGGGAGTGAATTTCCCACCATGCCCACATGTGAGTAAATGCCACCTGAATCCATTTTCTACCCTGTAGGTTTCTCCCGCCCTTCTAGGATTGGGTCTTCAGGCTCGAAACAAATCCTTTCTGCTGTAAATTAGATATTCTCCCATTTGATCCTCATAACAAGCCAGAGATGAAGCCATTTTTACGATGAGAAAGCTTAAGTTCAAAGAGGAGAAGTAACTTGCCTAAAGTCACACTGCAAGTTAAGGAGAGAGGCAGGACTAGAACCCCGAGACCTTTAACTCCTAGTGGAAGCAATAATGGAGGGCACTGAACGGAGTCACAAGCCTGAATTTTCCGCACTATTGGCATGGGACATTGGACGAGTCCCTGCACTTCTCTGAGCTTAGTTGCCCCATATTCCAATGCTGGCTAGACTTAGAGACTGTGGTCAGTCAGCTTGGAGTTTGAGATATGCAGGGTCGATCTGAGATGTCCTGAGTGTGGTGGGGAAGCCTGTGGGTGTAGCAAGCGCTGCGGAGCATCCTGGCAGTGCGTGTCTGCACCAGTGTTGGGGAGGGCATGTGGGAGACCTGATAGCTCCTCACGATGTTACTTAAAGTACAGTCCCTGGATCAGCAGCATCAGCCTCGTTTGGAGCTTGTTAGATTCTGCAGAATCTCATGCTGAATCCTAGACCTCCTGATTAGAACCTGCATTTAACAAGGTCCCCAGGTGACTAGTACGCACATTAAAGTTTGGGAAGCAAAAACTTTTAAATCAGGAGTCAGATCGTAGAATGTTACCTTGGGTTTGGCATCTGCATCCTTCGAGCCCCAGTGTCCCCATCTGTAGAGTAGAGATGAAGTATATACCTCATGGGACTGCTGTGAGGGTTCCTAAGATCACCCATGCCCACAGCTCAGCCCAGTGTCTAGCAGGCAACAGCTGCCCAAATTGCTAGTTTCTTTCCTTCCTGAAAGGCCAGAAGGAAGAAGGCCTCCGCTTCCATTCCAAGTCCTGCCTGCACATCTGGGAGTTGAAGAAAAGATCCCCATGGGGCAGCAACAGATGGAGACACAGGGAAAGAAGGAGAGGAGAGGAAATTAAGAAGCAAAATAAAAAACAAGCAGTAGAGACCATCTGAATCCCCAGGAGGCAGGCGACATGTGAAACCCAGAGACGAGGCCATTTCAGCTCACGCCCTAAACAGGGGCCGTCGAGCACTGCCAGAAGCCAGCAGGCTGGGAGGGAGAGAAGAGCAAGAGCCACTGGGCTGTGTCCCTTCAGGTCACACATGACCGTGCCTTTCCAGCCCAGCTCTGAACCAGTCCTATGGCAAGGGCAGACACGATGCCAAGGGTCACCACAGCAACAGACAGAAGTAGAGGGCTTGGGCCCTGAGAAGGGTCAAACTTAACTGGAGGACACCAACCCAGGAGACAGTCAACCCAAAGAGCTGGACAGTGGGGAGCTGAGCTATGTGATCTTGACCAAGTGATTTCACCTCTCTGGGCTTCGGTAAAATGAGAATAATAATAGCCCACCCACTGCCTTAGGGTTCTTGTGAGGATTTAATGAGAAAGGCTTTGCATAGTGTCTGGTGCAAAGTAAGTACTCAAATGACAACAGCCATTTGTGAGATTATTACATGGGAGTCTTGAAGCAACCACTGGAACAGCTGCAGCTTCTCTGGGCCACTAAAGCCCCCTCATCACCCAATCATGGCACTCTTCAAACTCTGACTGACTCAGTGCACACCATAATCGACTTGCACCTGCAATGGCAGCCATGGCCTCCTGCTTCTACTGCAGCCCACTCCAGGCTGCTGGACACAGTGCAACCACAGACATCTTTTCAAAACGCAGATGTGCCTGCCCCTGATTTCTCCCCGATAAAGACCAAAACCCTTCCTCAGGCCTGTAAGGTCCTGCATGATCTGACTCCTGTCTATCTGTTCGGTATCATCATTTCATAGTATCAACTCACCACCCCCTAACCCCACTTTTGGCCCCCCTGGCCTTCTTTCCACCCTAGTACTTGCCAGAATCTCTCCCCTCATAAGGCTTTTGCAAGTGCCGTTCCCTCTGCCTGGAACGTCATCCTCACACGTAGACCCGCTTTGTCTAGTTACCAGCTACCTATCCTTCACTCTACATCCTGGGGGAAGTTTTTCTCAAGCCCCGTAGACCAGATGAGGAGACACATTGTACCCCTTCATAGCCTTCTGGAGGTCCTGAGCCTTCTAGAGCTTATCACTATTGGTAATTAAACATTTATTTGCATGGGCATTTGATTAATGCAAACCACTGTATCCCCAGCACCTGGCACATAGTAAGTGCTTAATGAACACTTGCAGAGCAAATGAAAAACTCCATTCTCTGGCAACCACTTCACTCCCGCGTCCTACGAGGCCCCACCTTCCCTCTCACTTCATCTCCTAGGCCTTAACTTTACACACACATGAGACAAACCCCAAAGCTGCCTGATCCTCAACTTACATCCATGGCCTGCAGGCCTGGCGCCAAAGATCCAAACGTTTCTAGATCTGATTTTCTTGAAAGCAGCTTTGGGCCATGGCCAGGGGAGGCGTGCGCAGCCGGCCTCGGCAGTAAACGCTGATGAAGCTGTCTAGACCAGCTGAGCTGAGATCAGGAAATGCCAAGATTTAAAAGCATCCGGAACCCATTTATTTATTGTTGTTCTTGCGCTTCCAGACTATTTTAAGCTTCAGATTGATCTGCTGGTCCTCCTCTCTCCAAAAATCGCTCCAGAAACACCCATCATGTACCTGGCCCTACCTGTCAGGGCTCAGCTGCACCTTGCCCCAGCTGACACATGACCGCTATGGCAGCAGCGATGGTGGGGGGCTTTTCTCATTTACCAAGTGTCTCTGTGAGTGGTAAGTGCTTTCACTGAAAATCTCTGACAGTCCCAAAGGGAGATATTATTAGCAACATTTGAAAGATGAGGGAATGGAAACTCAGAGAGGTGAGGAAACTTGCCCAGGATCACACAGCTTAAAAGTGCTGAACTGGGATTTGACCCCAGATCTTCCAAGTTCAAAGGTCAGGCTCAGCTCCTAACCACTGCTTCCCTCATTCTCTGCCAAAATTCCTCATACATGCTATGGGTTTTCTCATCTCGTCCATGCCCTTCCAGCTACCTGCAAGGACCACACCACCGGTCAGAGCCACCCACCCCATGTGCACTGCTATGGGAAGATTAATAAGCTGGGTTAAGAGAAAAGGGGAAGTTAACATTATATGATCCTGTTTGTACATTTTTAAAAAATGATGGATCAATGGATGGAAAGATAGATGAATAGTTCCTATGTTCACAGATTATTGCTAGAAGGCCTCACAAGAAAATATTGAGTTTGGGAACAGTAATTTGTTGCTTGGAGATAGGGGGAGGTTAGACAATATTTACTTTCTATTTTATATTTTTCTTTACTCATTGAAGGTTTTATTTTTATTTAGTCATACACATGCTTCAACCCATCCTTCAAAGACCAATTCATATGCCACCTCCCCCACGGAGCCTGCCCTGATTGCCCCAGCCTGTCTCTCCTCTTAATTCCTACCACATTCTGCCTGCATCTCTCTGGGCACATTCTCCACTGAGCCTGTGTCCTCACCATGCATATAAACATGGGGGCCTCCAGCCAGGCAGGAGGATCCCCAGGGCCTGGGTCAGCAGACAGCCCTGGTGAATGAATAACTGTTTTGCTTTTTATCTTGGTCCATGGTATTATGGAGGCAAGTAAGCTGAAAACTCCAAAATGGAGCTTGAGGGTGGGGAGGAGAAGAGGAAAGCAGAGAATCAGAGGGTAAATTCAGCTCCTGGAAGCCTGCCCAGCACTCTTTCCTGGGAAATGACTCAAGTACCACTTATGCCAACAGACAGTCCATTTGGGCCCTGAGGTCACCAAACATCATCATGGTCCTGCTTATTAAGTATAGAAGCACATGAAATAAAACCACCACTCTGGTTCTGTAGCTCTGAGGAAGGGATACAGACAGGGATGAGAAGTGGCATTCTGTCCCCCATTCCCCAGTCCTGACTGCTCACCTAGGAAGCTCTGGGCTGTTGCTGAGCCTGGACCTCAGGTTGGACTTGGTTCTTGGCCTTGGTGGGAGCTTGGTGATGGTCCCATCTCACATCCCAGGTATCAAGGCGGTCTTTGCCCTCCTCAGCACTCAGCCTCTGCCTGAGACCTCCAAGAACTTGGTCATATTTGGCCCATGATAATCACTCCCTTCGTTGAGCCTCTCTTTTGTGTCACACACTTTACAGACATCTTATGTATACCGTTTAACAACCAAGTAAAGACAGGTAGTCCATTTTACAGATGAGGAAACTGAGTCCCAGGAATGGTAAGTAATACGTTTGAGATCACTCAGCTAAGTTAGTGATATTGGAACTGGACCAAAGTTACAGGGAGGAAAGAGCTTGAACTAGAAATCCATTGGCTGAAGCTATGTGACTATAAGGCAAGCCACCTAATGGCCTGAGGCCTTGGTGTTTTCATTTGCTCTGTAGGCTGCCTGCTTATAAGGCAGCATGTAAAACAACTGAGCGGAGACCAGGCTTCTCTGTCTCTAATCACATACCCACAGGGGACACAGTGCTGGGCTGAGAAATACTCAAAGGCACAGGACAGGCATGGTGCCTCTTTTCAGAACTCCATTTCCCTCCCAAGATTCGGCATCATGGAAAATTAAATAATTTCACTAGTAAAGAAAACTATTATAAAAAAAGCGGGGGGTTGGGGGCATGCTAGGGACTAAAATGCAAAAGCTATACTAATTTTTTCAGATAAAATATGAATGATTTTTGTGCTGTAGATTCTGCTTAAATTGGTTGTAGTTTTCTCTGATGGTACTACAACCATCAGAGAGGCAGCAACAGGACTGTTATGAACATTGACTTTAGAGTCAAAAAGAGCTGTACTAATGTGGGCTCGGTCACTCAACCAGCTGTGTGACCCTGGTCATGATACTGAACCTCTCTGAGCCTTCGCATTCTTTATCTGTAAAATAGAAATAAGATCATGCTTGTAAAGCAGAACTCCTTAACCTTTTTAGAGCCATTGTTCCCACTGGCAATCTGGGAAAGGCTATAAACTCCTTCTCAGAATGTTTTTAAATGCATAAAATAAAATACAGGATTATAAAGGAAACAAATAATATCAAAATATATTTATAAAATACAAACAACAGTAAATTTGTTACAGGAATATAACATGCTTCCTTATTATTATATTAAATAATGTCTAGTAGCAAGTATAATAATCTCCCATAATTTCAAAGTAGCAATGAGTATAAATATTTCTAGATATCTAAAAGAACTATAACATGATACGAAAACACCTAAGATTTCCATTAGTGACAAAAATCACAGGTACCGCTAATACTTTTATGGTTTGTCACCTACATTCATAACAAAAGGAAACACTAATTTTCACTTAGAGATTAGCGAAAATAAAGATGTAATATTTTTTCCCATACATGTTCACGGACCCTGTGAAGTCTATCCCCTGGGGTTGGTCAGTGGACATGAGGTTAAGAAGCTCAGCCATAAAGTATTTTACACAGTGCTTGGCACGCCCTGTAAAGGTTCTTTGGGGCTAGCTGGTTCAGGCTATACTAGGCTCTGCCCCCAGACAAACCAGGCCCAAGGATCCACCTGTGTGCCATCAGGAGTCCTCTAGGGGAGTGGTTTGAGCAGCCTTGAGCCCAACAGGGGCTCAGGGAAGGATGTGGGTCATGTGAGGCTGTCGGGTGAGTGAGGGAGGCCCTTAAAGCTAATCCAGAAGCTTAGGGATGCAAGAGCGTTAAGTCCCAGTTAGAAACGTACTCAGTCTGTCGCAGCTCAAAACAGGCTGTGTCTTTCCATGCATTAGCTGTATCCTCGGCTACTTCTGCAAAGGAGCCCTTTCAAATCCTGTCTCCTTGACATCTCCGCTTGGGTGGTTTATTCACATCTCAACCTTATATCCAAATGGAATTCTATTCCCACCCAAAGAAGTTTCTCTTTCAGTCCTCCCCCTGTCCATAAACGGCAAACCCTTCACCCAGCTGCTCAGAAGCAAAACTTAGGATTCCTCTTTCCCTCACCCTCACATTCAGTCCATCAGCCAGTCTTGTCCACTCTCTCTCCAAAACACAGTACTCTGCTCTCCATCTCTGCTGCCGCCATTCTAGCCCATGCCATCAACTCTTACCTAGATTCTTACGATGCTGCCTAACAGGTCTCCCACTTCCATACTTGCCCAATGCCATCCCAAGCTGTTCTCTCCCACAGTGGCCAAAATAATCTTTAAAAAATGTAAATCAGATTATGTCACCCCACTCCCTATTCAAAACTCTCCAAAGACTCTCCGATAGTTCTTAGAATGAAATCCAAACATCTGTGGCTTAAAAGGCCCTTGCCTACCTTGCCAGCATCCTCTCTGGCCACTTTCTGTCTTACTCGCCTTGGCCCTGGCATCAGGGAATTCTTTATATCAGAGCTCGAACACCGGTCACTGCCCCAGGGCCTTTGCACAAGCCATTTTGGGATGGTTGGCTTCTTTTGACATTTAGACTAAACATCACCTCTTCAGAGACGCCTCTCCTGACCGATCACTATAAAGTGGCCACCCATCCCTACTCTGACACTCTCTCCATCTCATGGCTGTGTCTGATTTTCTTCAAGACCCACGACACTCTCTGAAATAATCTTGTCTGTTCTGTTCATGTGTTTGTTACCTGTCCACCCCCACTCACACGGACATTCCTAATTGCTGAACGCTAGTCTGTCTTGCTTTCTCCTGTATATTGGCACATATTAGGCACTCTTTCAGATTTTACCGAGTGAGCTTATTTTGTATGGGAAAATGGACTGGGCTCTTGACATGCATTATGCCATTTCATCTTCACAGCTGCTATTATTTCCATTTTACAGAAAAAGAAACTGAGAACCAGTGAGTTTCCCCCAGCTGTCTGATGCCAAAGCCAGGCTGTTAATTACTGCGTTATATATACTGCTTTAAAAAAAAAAAAAAAAAAGCCCCTCCAAAAAACATCCCCAAACAGAAGACAAGGGAAGGATGATTCTACAGAAAGATGCAGAGGGGCCAGGGCTGAAGTGTGGGTGTCCCAGGCTCATGATGCTGCAACCTCATCCTGCTCAGAAGCAACCCCCTTCTTGGACCACAATGCCTAGAGGAGGGGCCAGCAGGGACGTGGCACCCACACATGGAGTCACTTCTACCTGCAGTGACTCCTACCCTGGAAACTTCCCACACTCCTTTCTCTTCAACTGCCTCTTCCTGGCCTCTAATCTCCAGATCAGGTTCCTGGAGCTGTGGAGTGCCCTCTGCTTAGGAAATTCCCCAGTCAACACTGAAGCAGGTGGGAGGCCTGCCTGAAGGCTGGGGATCAGGAAGCCCAGATAGGAAAAGACCTTGACAGCCATTTTGACCCACTCTCCTTATGCTTTCATATACAGCTGCAAGTATTTCCAGGGGCAGGTTCCCTTTTTATCTCCGTTTGACAGGTGCAGACACTTGAGGCCCAGAGAGGTTTGCTAACTTCCCTTGGAGACACCCAGTGAAATAAGTCGTAGAGCTGGGATGGAACCCAGGAAATCTAACTCCCTAACCCGTGCCATTTGACCTCTATGCCAGAATAAGAACAAAAACTCTTTTGTTCCAGAGCCTCTTCAAAGGAGCACAGGTGCCAGAATTACAAAACAACAGAATGAAAGGGGCCTAAACTTAGAACTGGTTCTGAATCTCCTATTTTCCATGGGAGGAAACTGAGGCTCCGAGCAGGAAAGTCTTTGACTCATCCTCTGACTGCATCAAGCTGCTCCTGGAGAATGCCCCATTGCCCTGGCCACAAGGCAGGGTGTACAGGTGGCACGCACGGGGTAGGAGACACCAACTCCGCAGAAAGGACCCACTCCAGGACCGTGGGCCTCTGGTGCCTACATTCCAATCTGGTTACCGCAGGAAGGGCAGGTGCTCGGCAGGCAAACAATGGTCTCTCCACAGCAGGCAGGAGGCAGCTGTTGTGCAGGAGCTTGCCTTAAACAGAGCTCCGTTTCCATTTTAGCCCTGTTGCCATGGGATGGGCCTGGCTGGACGGCAGCCTCCTTATATAGGGCAAAGCAGAATCCTTGCCCCCCCTTCTCCTAATGTGAAGGCAACGAACAGAGAAAAGACAAAATAAGCAATTGCGCTTTAGAGGCAAACACATCTCTTTGCTGTTTTCCTGCTTAGAGAATTTTGCTTGTGCGCACGTGCGCGTGTGTGTGTATGTGTATGCGTGTGCATTAAAATAGCAAATCAGAACGAAGTGCTCTGGCCTAGGTTTGAGACTGAGAGCTGCCTCTCAAGCAAGTCCCCTGGTATCCCCAGGCCTCAGTTTCCCCACATGAACATGCAAGAGTCAAATTAGATACGGTCTAATGTCCTCTTCGGCTTTACCATTTGATGAGTCTATGAAATCCAGATCATCTGAAACCTTTCCACTCATTACAGCACCAATACATGGGTGACAACACCATCAGCCGGTCTGTCTACAAGTCCTTCCCCAAGAGACCTCACTCCTCCTGGTCTTGCTCTAACTCAGGCTGAATTTTAACCCTTCCTTGATAGCTCAAACCATCAGGGGTTGGCAAACTTCTGCAAAGAACCAGACAATAAATATTTTAGACTTTTAAGCCAAAAAGTGAACTGCTCAGCTCTGTGGCTGAAAGGTAAAAGCAGCCCCCGACATGTAAACAAATGGGTGTGACTGGGTTCCAAAAAAAATCTTCATTTACAAAAACAGGCAGCTGATCGGATTTGGCCCTCGGGACCCTAGCTGCTGACCCTGGGGAACCATCTTTTCCCGCATCCCTTCAAAGTGGTTCTTTGCCCTGACACAGCACTGCCCCTCCCCTCGGGGTCTTCAGAGCTGCCTGTCTCTGCCCTTCGGTCATCATCTCTTGGCAGCTGGTGTCGTGGCTTGCAGCCCGCTGTCTTCAAGAAGTTCCACTGCTTCCCGCTCAGGTACCCTTCCTCACCTGCACTGGATTGGTCAGTCAGATCTCCAAGCTGAGGCTCGCTATAAAACAAGCATCAGTGGGTTCTGGAGGAGAATCATTTGGGGAACAACAGGACCTGGTCTCTGTGATGATGGTTTTGGCCACCATAGGCTCTGTACCTGATTCCAGAAGGCAGAGGCTGTGGGATGAGATGTGTCTGAGGCATGAGAAGGCCGGGGTATGAGCTGTCCTCTCCATGAACATTTGTTGCATGGATGCCAAGTGAGGCAGTGCGAGGGCATTCTTTTAAACAAGGGGCTACTTTGCTATTATTAACAGTACACTAGGATTTTCAGAAGACAGGATGCTCTGATGAACCAATCTTCCTTCAGTCTTTTCCCTGGGACTTGTTGATATAACTACTTCTCCCTTCTGACAGGAGAACAATCTCCTATGAGTCAGGGGCTCCTCCTGACAGGCA
>NW_011888966.1:1171948-1175075 GCF_000151845.1 Pteropus vampyrus | reverse complement strand
GTACAGCCTCCTGCCCTGCCCTTCCCCACCCTTTACTCCCGACACCCTGAATGGTCCCACCTCAGCACCTTTGTACCTACTCCGCCACTCCCCCTCGCTCCCGCCTTCCCTGCTAAGACGACTTTGTTCTCTGTACCACATTCTCAAGGCCCTGCCCTTCCAAGTCTTGCCCATGGGGCACCCTCAGCTCTGCTTTCGCCTCAGTTCCCAGTAGGGAGGCCTGGAATCCAAGGCCAAGGGATTACAGTGTGTGTCTTGGGGTCCCCTGGGGCCAGCAGGTGCTCATTCATGCCATGTTCGTTCAATGAGTGAAACTTTTATAGATGTATCCTTTTATATTTAAACAGAAAAACCACCAGGCACTGGGATATGGGCCCTCATTATCTTAATCGGTAACAAAGGTTGTAAAAACGGGGAAGGCGGCCAGTGGGGCGCCAGTCTGTTGAGAGCAGCTCTCCTAGTTTCCTTTACGCATTGGGCCTTCGGGGAAGATTCTGTCCGCAGAGGGGAGAAAAGTCGTCCTGCAGTGAAAAATAATTTCCCTCCAGCTTCAAAATGCTCTAATTACCACCCATTTTGCAGATATTGACTTTTGCCCTAAAAGACGAGCCTCTCCAGGTAATGAAATCACAGCACCAAAGGAGACTTTGCACTTATTTGGCTCACCGACCTCAGTTCGGAGCAGGCCCTGGAGCTCCCCGCACACCTCCAGGAAGGCAGGGAGCTCGTGAAAAAGCAGTCATCTCTCAAAAGTCTTAAGGAGCTCTGGGCATCTTGCAGGGTCTTTTGGCTGCCCCAAGAGTTTGGGGTGGGTTGACTGACAGAGGGGAAGCCCAGGAGAAATCTCATAGAATCAAAAGATATTCTTTTTCTTTTTTAATTGAGATGTAATTGGCTTATAACACTATATTAGTTTCAGGCATATAACATAATGATTCAATATTTGTGTATACTGCAAAATGATCACAATTAACATCCATCACCACAGTTAGTTATAAATTTTTTTCTTGTGATGAGAACTTTTATGATCTACTCTCTTAACAACTTTCGGATATGCAGTACAGTATTATTGTTGACTGTAGTCACCATGCTGTACATTACATCCCCAGGACTTATTTTATAAGTGGACGTTTGTACCTTTTGAAGTCTGGGGTGGGTGAAATGGGTTTTGGTCATCAAAAGGATATCAAGAGACTCAGCATTCTCAAGGTTTGATTCTGACCACCTGCTGCAGAATCTCCTGGGGAAGCTTGTAAAAATGCAGTTACTGGGCCATACCCTAGAGGCCCTGAAATCATCTCTGGGGGAGACCCAGGAATATGCATTTTAAATAAGCTTCAAAGTGACGAAGCAATCTTTACTGTCCACTGTTCAAACTCCTGCCCCAGCCCAGAAATCTGTACATTTCACATATTCCTTATGGATCACCAGGTCTCATTTCACAGGTGGGGTCACTGAGACCCACTCCCAACAGAAGGAATGCACCCAGCGTGATTGACAGAAAAGCAAATTATCAATAAGCCTGGTCATTCATTTCTTTGCTTATTTCGTCAGTTCTCAAAACAAGGGCACTTGTACACTCTCAGATGCCTCACCTTAGAATCAGAATCTCTTCCAATTGTGTTCCTTTTATTATAATTTTTTAAGCCTCAGAGGCCCCTAGGAAGCACATGTTGTCGACTAGCTTCCTCTGGATTTGGCCGGTTTGGGACTGCGGCAGTGTGGACGGGCAGCGCGGCTGCCTGCCTGCCTGTCTGCTGAGCTGTCTGTGGAGGAGAGAGCTGGCAGAGGCATGCAGGGGTGAGGACAGAGGCACACCCCAGAGGTGAGGGGTCCCAAGGCTGGGAGCTAGAGTTGGGGGGAGGGAGGTGGTAGCTTCTACCCAGGAGGGGAAAATTTACTCAGCACTGAGCATGGCATCACAATAAATGATCCCGCAGAAAGGCCCTGGTCCTTTGCGCAGTCCTGAGACGGGCAGCCCCTCCCTGCCCTCCATTTCAGGTTTCTTTAACCTCTGCACCCCAGCCCCATCCTCACCCGCCCCCGCATACTGGGTACTTAATATGTTACTCAACACGTCCCGTAGCTTATCCCATTGACTCCCCACAATAATCCTACACAGGAGGTATGATTATCATCTCTATTTACAGATGAGGAAACCCAGGCTCAGAGAGGTTAGGTAACTTGCTCACATGGCTAGAAAGTGGTAGAGCCAGGAGCTGAACCAGGCAGTTTGACTGGAGATCAAGGGCAGACTCTTGGACCTACCCTGCTTCCCCTTCCTTATCTACCACAAGGTCTTAGAAAGGTGTCGCCAAGCACTGTAAAGTTGACACACAGACCACAGCAGACCAATTTCACCGCCATGGGTGTTAATGAGGGAATGGATTAGTGAGGCATCTCCTGAGCAAGAAAGGAATTAGAGGTTTAGCTTCAGAGAATCCCTTTCAGGCGCACAGCACTCTACAGTTTACAGTGAGAAGCACTGTGATGAAGGGATTCACAGCAGTGACCACAGAACCGGGCTGCCTGGGTTTGCACCCTGCTCCCATAGCTATGTGATCCTGGGCATGTGACTTAGTGTCTGCGTCTAACTGTCATTCTCTATAAAATGGGGATAACAATAGTAACCACTTCATAAGTTTGTTTTGATACTATATGAGGATATAAGGAAAGCACTTAGAACAGTGTCTGACATAAGTGTCATTTTAACTGCTTGCTGTTATTATAAGTATGACAAAATGATTCACATTTATTACTTCATTTAATCTTCATAACAACCCCGCTTGGCTCAGACAGCTGGATTATTTGTCCCAATTTGCAGATGAGAAGAGTGAGCTTCAACAGAGAAAACGATTTCCACAAGGACACACAGCCAGCAACGTAAGTCTCTGAATTCTCAAGTCACCTCCCAGGCAAGTCCCCCTTTGTTCCATTGATTCGTGTCTAAAGTGAGAGAGCTAAAAGAAAAAAAAGTACAGGAATGGCTACTACACAGCAATCACACCATAATTTTCAATGTCTTCGCCCGCTGCAGATGCTGCTAATCAATCATAGGTCTCTTTCCTGCTGAGCCAGAGCATAGCTTTGGACTCTCCAACACAATACACTTGACAGTCATTACCAA
>NW_011888966.1:1153759-1171003 GCF_000151845.1 Pteropus vampyrus | reverse complement strand
GGCAGATGGCCCCACAGCTTCTTATCCATGCCACAGCTGGTAACTAGGGGAGTGAGCCTGTGTTTTCTAACATGCATGTTGGGGTGAAATAAAAAAAAAGTTTGAAAATCACTGAGCTTAACACCATGGTTTTCTTCTAATGTCTTTTTTCTACTCTTGCCACCTAATGAAATTGGTAAGCCTTGAGCCAAAGGATTAATGCTCTGACTCTGAGGCCTAGGAGAGGATTCTGCTTCTATTGGCAGAAGACCTTTATTCATTCTTTTGTTCATTGATTCCTTTATTCATTTTACTGACATTTACTGCTGTTAGATGGTCTTCACTCCAACCCTGTGAATTCTTCTCCACCTTTCCTACCATCTAAGACATTCCTCCCTGACCATCTCAAATTCTGGTTTCTGCAGAGTCTGGTTTCATGCATGAAGCTGGGGTTAGACAGAAGGCCACCCTGTGACGGGGTCTGGGAAGGCATCTGCACAGATCCCTGCCTCTGATCTTGGCTCCTGTCCCTGGGGGCGTTTTCCCACCAAGAATGGGTGTCAGACTCATACCTCAGGTTGCCTTCACTCTGAGCCCAGATCCTTGGTCAGATAACCTTGTAGCTGTGGGGGGAGGGTCAGCGAACAATTCTATTCTCTGGCCTCCTTGAGTGCCAACCTGGTTTGGGGTGCTACCAGTCCCTGACAGCCACAACATTAACCCACAGCAGGTGCCACAGACACACCTGGACCCCTTATGTGGTACCACTAGGAGACCGAGAAGTCTTCTCCCTGCGTATGGAGAAGGGGAACAACTGGGATCTCAGGAGAGAAAAAGACCAAATAAATGCACAGGAGGCTCTTTTAAATACCTGACACTAAAATACATGGGGGAAAAATATTTCTTAATGATAGATAAAGATTTATGAGTTATTTGAACTGCCACGTTCCATTATCAGACTGTAAACTACAAAGTAGAAAGCCCCCGTTTATTGAGTGCTAAATAAATGTCAGGCCATGTGCCCTATCGTTTGAGACAGCAGAAATGATTATGCCACCCCTCCTTCACAGAGGAAGAAACCAAGGTTCAGAGAGGCCCAAGATCACCTGGCCAACGAGCGATGAAAGCTAAGATTCAAACCTGGGTCTGTCGGCTGCAACGTCCATGCAGTTAGCCTTTTTCTCTTTCCTGCCTTACCTTTATTTTTTTATTATTATTTTTATTTTTTAATTAATTTATGTTTTATAGTGACATTGGTTAATGAAATCCAATAAGTTTCAGCTGTATACTTTAACAGTAAGGCATATATATATTTACACCGTGTGTTCACCTCCCATAGTTAGATTTCTTTCTGTCACCACATATTTGACCCCCTTTACCCCGTCTACCTCCCCACTCCTCTCCCACCCCCTACCTTCTGGTAACCACTAGTCTATTGTCCATGTCTATGAGTCTGTTTGTTTGTCCTGTTCATTTGTTGCTTTTAAATTTATATCCCACATATAAGTGATATCATGTGATTTTCAACTTTTTCTGTCTGGGTTATTTCGCTTAGCATGATTATCTCGAGGTCCATCCTTTAAAACTGCAAGGGCCCTCGGACAGGGACATCTTGGCCAACCAACCCCTTGTCATACAGACCAGAGACTGAGGCCTCAAAGGAAGAGGCCAGCCTGGGATCCAGAGTTCTTGCCACCCTGAGTGAGGTTTCTCTCCAGCCCTCCTAAACCCTGAATATCAGTACCCCCTGTCTTGAGAGGAAACTTTCCTCTTTCCTGAACAGTTACTTCCGTGATGACCTGTGCCAGGCACCTACCTAGCACTGAGGCTACAGCTGTGATAGAAAAATGGGGTCCCCACCATCCAGTCAGATGCGGAAGCCCCCAGACCAGTGCCCAGGTGATCAGAACACAAGAGAAAGAACTGAGAGAAGCTCAGTTGGCCTGAGCGAGGGTCAGAGGACTCAGGAGGGATGAGGAGGAAGTACGTGAGGCCATATCCTAAAGGACTTCTAGGCCACGGTGGTGGTACAGTTGGCCTCTGCCCTGAGATCGTAGGGCTCCGCTTAGGACAGTGACATGACAAATCTGCACTGGCTGCCATGGAAAGATAGGGACAAAATAGCACCAGGAGGTCCAATTAGGTGGCTGTCTCATAGACCAGTGTGACATAGTAGCCTCCGTGTGGAAAGAAGTAAAATGAAGAGAAGCAGATGAACTGGATGTACTGTGATCTATACTCTGGGGTAGGATTGAAAAGACTTGGTGATGGCTGGGCTGTGGGAAATAAAGAAGAAGAAATTAAGGAAGGTTCCCTGGTTCAAGGCTGCCACCACCTGGGTGGAAGAGGCAAGGGGAATGGGGTGGGGGTGGGGGGAAGCGGAGAATGCAATGAGGAGCTCCATTCTAGACCTGCTGAGTTTGGGGCACCTGAAAGCAGGGGACCCATGCAGTCAGCCTCAGGAAGGTAAGCTGGGCTGTTTCCCATACCCGTGTGGCCCAGACTAGGCCAGGCACCTGTGTGTGTGCGTGTGTGTGTGCAGGTGGCAGTGTGGATATGGCTGTTGCCATGCTTCTGTTTTTATAACACTGTAGAGCAGATTGACGCTACCTAATCCTCTAATATGGCCTTAAAGCATCCTAGTGAGTTCTCTCCATTTCACAGATGAGAAACCTAAGACCCAACAGATTAGATGAGTTCCCCGAGGTCACGACTCTAGCCCATGTTTGCTGTCTCACAGACCCCATGCAGTCATCATCAGAGTCATTGATCCCCTTTACCCTAACACGATACTATATTTATGAAAAACTGCACAGCCTTAACTGAGTTTCCAGTAGAATCAGATGGAGCAAATGTGCTGATTGGTCAAGACAAAGTCCCTAATCCCAGTGGTGGCTGCACATCTCAGTGGAAGTTAACTAATTGGCTTCTGGGGTGTTGAGTGTGGCAGGAGGGGAAGAGATGTGTCCCAAGGGTGAGGAAGGCCTGAGTGGGCCAATGGGCTCTCTCTCTCTTATTCCACTGTGACACTGACACCAGGACCCAGGAGTTGCAGTGCCCATTCCGGAATCTCTGTCCTAAGCACCCTGACCTTCCATCCACCCCATGAGCTGAGAACCACAGGCCAGGGCAGCCCCACCAGTGGCCTCCATACAAGCCCTTTCTTCTCTTCCTCTCTTCTGCCCTCCCCCATACCTCTGTCCTAGCAGGCACTTGGCACACCAGAGGCCCGCTGGGAGTCAGGCGGGAATGTTGAGCATCTGGCCAGAGCCCAGGCCAGCCCTGTGGGTTCATATTAGGGCACCTGCTAATGTGCAGGACCCAGGGGCCAGCTGCCCTGTGATTGGCTGGCAAGGCCAGGCATAGGGCCATCCCAGAACCCAGGGCCGCGTGACCCCAAAATCCCAGCTATAAATAGATGAGAACCTGTCAGCTCTCTTGCCCATAGCCAGCCTCCCCTCCCTCTTGGCCAAGAATGAAAAGGCGCCTTGAAATGGTTCAGAGGCCCAAATACCCAGCTAAGCTGCTCTGAACTCAAACCTTCTGCTGACCTCAGAGAAAAAGCTCCATTCTCTAGAAATCCAGGGATCTGTCAAGCCCAGGCCTGACTCAGCCTACATCTTGCTTCTTTCCCCAATAACTATCCTGGTAGAGCTACTGCTTCCAGCCCCCAGATTTCTGAGTCATTTGGATCACACTTTAATATGCTGCCACCAACAAGGCATTCATTAGGAACCCACTGCCCACTGCTTGGGGAGGTGTGTGTGTGAGTGTGAGTGAGTGTGTGTGTGTGTGTGTGTGTGTGAGTGTGAGTGAGTGAGTGAGTGTGTGTGTGTGTGTGTGTGTGTGTGTGTGTGTGTTGGGGATGCTGTTCTTTGCAGAAAAAATTTTTTAGAGCTTCTTTATAGCTTTGAGAATATTAGAGCAGCTCTCGTCCCTTACCTTACACAAAGGGAATGGGCCTCACCCAAGGTCACACAGTAAATGACTGTAGAGCAGGGACCAGGCTCACGGGTCAGTGCTCACGCAGGCTGATCACAGGCCCTTCTCCCAAGCAATGCCACTGGGGTTTCTGCCTATGTCGTGCCAATGGCCTGGCGTGCCCGTCTTGTTTCTCTCTTCTTCTCTTAATCTCACCCCTTCTTAGGTTTAGACCACGACCACCTCCACCAAGAAGCCATCCCAGTCATATTTAATTTCGCTCACAGGTGACCTGACCCCGACTCCCCACCAAAATATATACTCCCCTTAAAAATGTATTTATTGAGTTGCTCGCTTGGTGCTGACTAAAAATGACATTAATAATTATTTTCTTTTATTTAGGAGCAGAGAATAGAGTCCACCTCTTAAGCCAAACCCTAACAGTAGCTGTCATCATGTGGGTAAGAATTATGAGGCCTTATCCAAGATCAGTAGGAAAGAGTGAGGCAATTGATTAGTGATGTCTGTCCTGGCCACAGACTATATCAGCACTCCTGCCAGGTTTTGCTACCCCTGCATTAGTATTTACTCTTCACTCTTTTGCCTCCAAAGACTAAATTCCTTAAGGCAGAAGCTCAACTATATAGATCAGTCAGCTTGAGCTATGAAAAAAGAAATTCCCCACGTCCTGCCCAAAACCCAAATGTCAGCCTGGCGGCAAGCAGACGAGGCAGAAGGGGAAAATGATAATTATCCCTCGCTCACATCTGGGGCTGCATCATGCGAAGAACTCTATAGCCATTTACCTCAACTAATCTGGACAAGAAGCCTAAAAGACAGGCAGGCACTCTCTCTCCTTTTCACATGAGTAAACTGAGGCACTTGGAGGTTAAATGACTGCCTCAGGTCATGCTACAGTAGTTGGCAGGCTCAGACCTAAACCCAGGTCACAGAATGGCAGCCATCCAGAAACAGCAGGAACCATCCAGTTCAGTGCCCCAAAGGACAAAGGACAGCCAACCTGCCAGGTGACTCTCCTACCTGCCCTCTCATCCCTATCCTGACAGGAAACTCCCTACCATCCAACGCAGGCCGGTTTATTCCATCTGGGGGCAGTTCTGGCCATTTGGAAAGCTCCTTCTTAGCCTGAGCTGGAAGCTCTCTTTATGACCTCTATTCGCCAGGCCACTCCTCTCCCATGTCAAATATTTGCAGGCAGCTCTCACGTCCTCCCGAGAATCTTGTTTCCTCTGGATTACACCCTTCGGCAGCGCCTGCCATTTGGAAGGACACCTGGTTCAGAGTCGTCTTGCTTTCCAGTCCTTCCTCTGAGAGCACATCTGTTTGCTTACTTTGGCGACACAACCGTCTCCTTCCTAGTTCTAGACCCCGGACTTCTATTAACACAGCTAAATGTTCAGGACTATCAATGATTTTTTGAGATTCATCATGTTTCACGTTCCCTTCCCCCAAATACCCCTCCTCCGCCAAGGATCTGCAAAACTAGAATAAACTAAAATAACAGACTGTCCGAGCAAGAAGGGCCTTAGAGACAGACCCCTAATTCAAACCACTCACTCAGATAAAGGAGAAGGGCCCTGTCTCAGGTTCAGTGGTAAGTGTGTGACGAGCCAGACCAGAACCCAGATATCCTCCTCCCTGTCTTGGACTCTGCCCACCAACTCTAGGTAATGTTTGACTTGAAATCCACCTAATTCAAGGTCAGGTGAGCCAACGTGGGTCATACTGAGAACCGCTGACAAGTCAAGATGAGAATCTGACCCTGCAGGCCTGGGGCCAAACTAGGCCCCTGCTACTCTCCACACAGGGCTCATCTCTGGGTTAGAGCCTGTGCTTGGGGTTTCGCCCTCCCGGGTGGGTGGGCTGACAACATTCCAACCTCGCATGGCTCTGCTCCCCTTTTCCACCTTCCACGATGGAAGGCCTTTCACCCAGATGTCCTTGCAGCTTTGAGGATAGGGAAACTCACTTGCTGCCAGCCCCGGCGTGTCAGGAAATGCCAACTGAACTGGGAGAGCCCCCGTGTGGCAGGGCTGGGAGTGGGCTCCGTCTACTCCTTTATCGAACATCACAGACAGGTGAGCTACCTGGGGTGAAGGCACCAGGACACGGCACCGTGGGGGCTCAGTACATGCCCTGCCCTCGCCAGCTCGAGCCCCACCCCCACCACTTGTGTCTTCCTCCCCTGCACACCTGGTTCCTACCACACCAGCCTCCTCTAGGGATCCCTCCAGGCTTTCCAATGCTCTTTCTTCCCAGTAGGTCTCAAAAGTCAATCCTGGAACAAGCCTCCCCTGATGGCTCCACCCCTCACAAACACTAGTTCTTCCTTCTGCACGCCTCCTGGTCCCAGACCTTGTCGCCATTTTGTCTCCTCCTCTCTGTGTCTCTGAGAGCTCCATGGAAACAGCGGCCTATCAGTCTTTTCATCAAATTGTAGCCTCAGTGTCTAGTATACAGTAGATGCTCAATAAAAACCTGGAGGCACGAATGTTGCGTGGTGCCTGAGGTGGTCCGGCAACACTGGGCATACCGAAAGTCGACCTTGCAGGCAGAAGACACAGCCCCTCCCCCAGACACAGCGTCTGTTGTCGTCCAGTTACTGAGCACTTACCTCGTGCCAGGCACTTGCATTCAGCCCACGGGAGTCTAACCACCCTCACTGCCGTGTAAAAGATGGGGAGACTCAACTCAGAGAAGCTTCGTGATCTGTGACGTGTACCCAAGATGTGACAGAGATGGGATACAAAATTCAGGACTCTTCCACGAGCTGCATGGAAGATTCAGAGCCTGGCTGGGATCAGACTGTGATGGGTCCTCATCCGATTTTATCGAGTAGCTAATAAAAATCAAGGGAAACCCTTCTGAGGAGAGGACTGACGCGGCCCTTTGACATGTGACGTTGTTGGGAGTAACAGCTTCCTAGGGCACCTACTCACCTAAAAGACTGGTCTGTAAGTAAACTCCCTGTGAAATACAGGCACTGGGCACAGCTCATCTTCCTGTGAGATGCTTGTAGAACCTACTGGATAATCCCTTTCCATGGAATCCTGGAAACTAAGGAGATAGTTCTGAGATCATGCAGTCAGTCACACTTCCCTTTTTTCAAACAAGGAAACTGAGGCCACAAGTGCCAGGTCTTGCCTGAGATCACCCAGCCACCACCAGGCAGTTACAGATCCAGGATGTGTGAACTGGGGTGTTGGGGGGAAACCTGGGAGAAAGGGGGCGTGAAGGGCTGTGACTTGTAGGAGGTGACAGCTTCCCTCTGTGAGGTCCCACGAAGCTGAGCCGGGGCCAAGGGTGGGAGTTAAGATTGCATCTCATGCATCCTAAGGAAGTGCTTGAGGCAGAGTTGCCCAAAGATGGTCACGGGCAGCCTTGTGTGGTAGTTGAGGGCCCTGTGACTGGGCATGTGCAAACACAAGCTGCTTGGTGCGATGGCAGGAGAGGCAAGCACTAGATGGTGGGCGGTCTCCATGAGAGAGCCTTGAAAGTCCCCTTGACCCAGAGAGCCTGAGAGCCCTGCACTGAAGCTCTTCTCACTGCCTCTGGGGTCTCTCTGGCCACTGGAGATCTAGGCGGAGTCAGGAGGCCCCACAGACCTCCTCCCCTCCTGCGAAGATGTAGGCTGGGCGTAAGAGATAGACTCAAGTCTTGCTGGGGGCGCGGACCTCCTCAGCACTCTTGGTTCAGGGGTCTGCCTCCCTTATGCCGTCCTCTGTAAGCACAAGGCATCTGCTGAGACCCAGCTGATGCTGGCCCATGCATGTGAGCAGCCGGATGCTGTGTGTGTTCATTCAAAGAAGAGTTTTAATTCCCTATATCCGAGTGTTTCCCCTTTGGGAAGCTGGAGCTCTGGGAGGAGGATGGGGCGGTACAGCCCTCATGGGGAGAGAGGACCAAAGAAGGCAAGAAGTTAGGATGGAGGGGGAGGGGGCAGGCCACAGGCAGTTTCCTGAGGAGTCTCAGGCTGTAAAAGGAGTGAAGAGGCCTCTGTGATCCATGAAGGATGAGGCAGACACTTAACCCTTCCCTCCCAATGTGGGAGGGTAGTGGAATACACATTCCTGGGTGCAGAGCCAGCAAGCCCCCTCCCACTCCTAGCTGTCAGCACCACTCTGGCCAGGCCTTACTACTGAGCAGGGCTGGCGATGGCCGAGGGGTACTGGGCTTTGTGAAGAGGTAGGAGAGCATGCGGGCGAGGGAAACCGCCTCTGGAGACAGACAGAATGGCCTCGGAGCCTAGCTGTGCCAACCCGGGTGACCTGGGCATGTGTTTGGGGACTTCTCTCAGGAGTTTCCACATCTGTAAAATGGGCAGACTGTGTGTGTGTGTGTGTGTGTGTGTGTGTGTGTGTGTGAGAGAGAGAGAGAGAGAGAGAGAGAGAGAGAGATGATTGAGAAAGAGAGAGAGAGATGATTGAGAAAGCTATTCCAAAGCCCGAGCACATACAAAGTGCTCGATAAATAGTAAATGAAACAAACCTCAAAACTGCCTCGGCAATAACGACAACGACAAAAATGGATTCAGGCTGAATTCTGGCCCTGGCCCTGATGCTTAAGACCCTGAATCTGCAAAACAGAAATCATGACCTCCCTCTGGGGAACTAAAAAGTGCCACACACCGGGAAATGTTGGGTGAAGGGTGGGGTCAGGATTAAAGGCAGGGGCCAGGCAGGACCAGGCAGGAGCGTGACGGCGTGTGCACGTGTAGAATACAATAGCTCGGGAGAGCCTCACCCAACTGTCGCCAAAGGAAAAAGGTTACTGGGCTATTTCCTCCTCGACTGAGAACCACGCACTGTCTGGTTCAAACCTGTCCGAAGCCTCAGAGCTAGCAAGTGCAAGAGCAGGGATATGAACTCAGGTCTAACTGCTCAGGTCTCTCTGTTAATCTAAGGTGCTGGCCTCTGGGTGGGTCATTCCCAAGGCCCCTGGATGAATTCACTGCAGCCTAGCCGTAGAATGTACCAACACCCTACCCAGGCCTCCCCAAGCCAGCATCCACCTCACAAATGATCTCAGGATCCTCTGATCCATGGATGGTACCACTCCAGGGGGCATTTGGGAGTTCCAGGCTGGCACAGTGATTTGACTTGGAGGCCCGGGATACTGTTTGTCCTGAATGCACACGCAGTCCTGCACAGTGAAAAGCTGTCCAGCTAAAAAGCTTTGGGCACCCCTTTTGGGAAACATGGAACATAGGCAAACTTTTCACAGTGCATATGGGGAAACTAAGGCTCATAGAGGGAAAGGAATTTGCCCATGGTCACAAAATAAGCTAGCAATGGAAACGAGGCCCTTCCTGCTTCCTTCCCGTGGTCTTTCAGCGCGTCCATCACCTACTCTGCTGTCCTTTCTACAATACCTGTAAGAGTTAGAATGGAGTGCATACGGGGTCCAAAAGAAATATACTTGCATGAGGAAGCTAATAACAATGATGGAGGAAAAGTGGGGTCATGGCTTGCCAGAGAAGAAAGGAGGTGGTGGAAAGAAGTCTGGGCAATCAGTGCTCCCTCGATGCTAACCACTAGGGGGCAATGTTGGCCTCAGACAGCTTGGTTGTATTGGAAGAATGACAAGAGGAGGCAAGGGAGGACTCTCTATCAGTTAATTTCCATCTCACTCGATTTACTTTCCTTATAGACCATCCAGTGGACCTAATGCCTCAAGTCTCTTCAGGGCTGCCGTGGAGAGGTGTGTGTGTGTGTGTGTGTGTGGAGCGGGGAGTGTGGGTGGAAGGGTGAATTAGAGAAGGAGGTCCAAAGAGAGATGCGTATCAGAAAAGCCACAGAGATCCAGAGCCCTGAGCACTTTCTGACTCCCATCCTAGGACAGAGGAAGAAGAATGGGTATCCCTACCTGAAGCCTTCAAGACAAGATATACACAGCTGCAGACTCAGCATCCCTTTCTAGATCTTTTAGAAAATGTTTATTTCAAGTGCCAGCCAGCTCCAGTTCATGGAGAGGACTGCTGGAAGCATCGTTTTGCAAAGGGTCCTGAGGCCTGTCTAGATTCAGTGGGGATAGCACGGTGACCGATTAGTTCTAGCTGCCATGGGCACTGAGAGTTTCAGCGTGTGTGCCATCTCAGGCATGCTTTTCTCTCTTCCAGGAATCCTCTGCTCGCCTCACTCTACTGTATCCTCCAAGCAACCTAGGCAGTGGGCAGAGCAAGAATGATTGAGCTCCTTTGAAGGGAAAGAAATTGAAGGCCTGCAGGGCCATGGAAATTGTCCAAGGTTACACAATGAGTCGGTAATGATAACGGGAATGAGAACCTGGGACTCCAACTCTCCTCCTCCTACTGCTATGTCCCCTGCTCCCAGTGACCAACAGAAGTGCCTCCTCTGCAGCCTCATGGGACTGTAGTTCTGGCTCCTGCAGGAAGGGTGAGAGTTCAGCTGTGTGAGGCTGTCAAGAGGCTGTTAGAGGCCTCCATGGCAGGGAACTGCCCTACCCCACCCCTACACACCCCTACACACCCCTCATATTACCCTTAACTGCCTGTGAACACACTTAACCCAAGGAGAAAAGGGGAGGCTGGTTCAGGTGGAGCTGTGTAACCAGTTCCGTCTGTCTATGCCTACCTAACAGCTGCCAGCACCGGCTGCAGCTCTCCCTTCTCTCTGATTGTGGGTACATGTCACTCAGCGGGTCACGGCTCCCAATCTCAGACGAGCCCATCTAGACCCTAGAAAATGCTGAGGTGGAGTAATAATACCAAAAGGCCATGCTGGACAGTAAGGAGCACTGCACTTGGAGTCCAGAATCTTAGACTGAGGTTTCGGCTCTGCCACTCACCCACTCTGGGGCTTGGCCAAGTCCTCACCCTATCCTGAGCCTCAGTTTCCTCTCTGTTCAATAATGATTCATGGCCCCCAAATGACAGACCAGCCACATCAGAGTTACCCATACATGGGGCTTGTGAACACACATGGGCCAATCCCAATCCCAGACTCGAGCAACCTGGGCACAGGGCCTGGAATCTACACTGTGAACCAGTTCCCCAAAGGACTCTGAGATCTAGGGACAGCACCCAACTCCTGGGCAAAAGGCCCTCAGCTCCCAAACCAGCAGCCTCATCTCCATGACTCCCTTGAGCAGGTCCTGGAGAATCTCAGCCACTTTCTTAGCAGGCCAACAGGGCCTAGTGACAAAGAAGAGTGGCCACAATCAGTGTGGGGCAGAGACAGGAGGGAAAGGGGGCGAGGATCAGACCCTGCTCAGTAGTCAGATCACATGTGGGGCAGTGACCTAGCCATGCTCATCCCTAAAAACCTGGCACCCCAAAAATAGCCTGGCTTTTAAGGGATGTAGCCTGCATGCTGAATGAATGAATGTCACAGCTGGGAGTCTTAGAGATCATCCCAATCCCCCACTCACTGCTCAGATGTGACAACTGTGGTCAGGCAGGTCATCCATCGTGAGACCAGACCCCAGAAGGACAAAAGCGGCAGCAAATCTTCACTGAGCCCTTATTCAGGCACAGGCCTACTGCTAAGCACTTTACCTGTATCATCTCATTTAAATTTTACAACTCCCTAGGGGTATGTAATAATTTCAGTCCCATTTCGTAGGTAAAGAAATCTGGGCCCAGTACACACAGTGAGCAGCAGCACTCAGTTTAACCCAAGCCACCATGCCTACACTTTGAACTTCTCTACTGTGGTATCTTCTCACCAAAGCGAGCAGGGGGCTCCACCAGGCTTTCTGCCTCATGGCCACTGAAAGGAACCTGCCCTTGGACTTCTGCTGCTATAAACCTCCTGGCCTCTACTCAAAGGGCACTCAGGTCAGAGCTGAAAGGGGGACCCCAGGTCAAGTGCCTCATTTGTTCCCCAAAGTGGTGCTAAAATGGCCCAAACAGGCAAAGCTGGGGCTGAAGCCCCAAGGCACACCTGTAAGACAACTCCTTTCTGATTGGCAGGGTGTGCAGGCTGCCATGGGGTCCCGGAACCAGGCTGGGTGAGATCCTGGGGACAGAGCACCGACATTTTAGAGAAATACCAGCAGGGTGCCTGGCAGGAGGGGCTGGTAGGCTGAGCCCTGCCTATAGTCACTCAGTCCTAAAGAGTCACCATCGAACCAGGCGATCGGGTCCCCTCCTGCAGATTTTACACTCAGCTCCCACCTGGAAAGGTCTGTCTGTCTTCCCTCACCCCATCCCTTTCTAAGAAGGCAGGGATGCTGCCCATCTTGTTCCCTTGCCCAGTGATGGCAAATGGTGGGCACTGAATAAATGTTTACTCAAGAAAGGAGTAAAATGCAAAGTTGAAAGTGAGTGGTCCTAACAGCAAGGGATGACGGAACCCCCAAAACGGGCAGAGGTCGCTCAGGGTCAGGGCAGGTGCGAGAGGGAGTCAGTCAGGGAAGGTTTCCTGGAAGAGGACTGAGGCTTTGAAAGGTAAGCAGGAGTTCAACAATCATTTTAAGAGAATAGAACCTCACAAGACAGAGGTGGAGAAGGGACCAGGAGGAGGTCAGGCTGGAGGAGGGCAGCCGAACAGGGACCAGACTGAGACACAACTTCTGAGAGCAGAGGCTGCTTTGCCCCAGCCCTGCCCACTGGCCAGAGAAGGAGCCAGCGGTGTCTTCCCTCCTGTGGGCAGCCATAGCTGAGAAAGGTCAACTGCCACGTTCAGTCATATACTGGCCCCCGCAAAACACTAGGCAGAGAAACTGACAGGGTACAAAGGGCGTCATGCTTTGGGTGGAATGGTTGTGTTTTGTTTCATAAAAAGCATGTAGACCTCATTTGGCTGCACAAAGCGCCACCATAGCAATGTCTGACCTCAACTGCCATTGCAAGAAGATGCACACAGAAAGCACAAGCCCAGTCAGCACTATTAAGGAAAAACACCAAGCGCCATACCCCAGCAGCAAACAGCACCCTACACCACCACCATGGCTGGTACCATTACCTTAAACCCCACGGTAGGACCAGCAGCACAGGACACCGTCATACTAAACCACAGGTCACAAGCACTGTCGCACCAAACCCCACCACAATGCCACCACCTGTCATTCAGTAGGTCACAGAGAACACAACAAACACCACAGCAATACCATGCTACTGCCGCAGCCAAATCCATCATGCCAAACACCACAATGGATGCATCATTAGCATAAACCCCACATCCCACGACAGCCAGCACAACACAGACACCATCACACCCTAACCTATCATCAACACAGTCAACAAAGTCCCTGCCAAACACCCTCACAGCAACAGGTCACAATCACCAGCTCAGCAGACTCACAGCAAAGGCCTTCACCACCAAAGCTACTAAAACAAACTCTGACCCGACATCTAGCATTAAGCTTGCGCCTGTTTATCCAAGGGTCATGGGGCAACCCCAACCCAGAGTAGATCAGAGCAGGCCCCACAGAGGGCTCTCCACCCCAGCACAGTGTGGGCCGATGACTCGCCCTGTCTGGCTCTTGGCTCTACTGGTCCCTGACCCCACACTGTATCACATCCATCCCGACGACACACCACGGCCACAGCAGATCAGGAGCTCACAACAATCTGGTTTCCCATCCCAATGCTCCCCTTGGCCCCTTTGGTACCTGACTTCTTCACTCCATCTCACCCCAACGTTCTCAGTCTCTTTCCACCTGGCACATTCTCCAGATACATGCTCTCGTCAGTCACCCTGGCTGAACTCTCACAGAGGAGGCACAGCGAGGAGGTGAGGGGACTTTGGAAATGATGGAGTTCACCCCTACAGCAAGCAATGTCCCCCAAAGATGTCCACATCCTAATCCCACAAACCTGTGAATGTGGCACCCTACATGGCAAAAGGGATTTTGCAGTTGTGATTAAGTTAAGGGTTTTGAGATGGGAGATTCCCCTGGATTATCTGGGTGGGTCCCCTGTAATCACAAGGATCTTGATCAGAGGGAAGCAGGAGGGTCTGAGTCAAAAAAGGAGATGTGATAATGGAAGCAGAGGCCGGAGGAATGAGACCACGAGCCAAGGAACGTAGGCAGCCTCTAGAAGCTGGAAGAGGCAAGGAAATAGATTCTCTCTCCTAGACTCTTCAGGAAAAAATGCATCCCTGCCAAAATCTTGATTTTGGCCCAGTGAGACGCATTCTGACTTCCAGAACGCTAAAATAATCAATACATGTTGTTTTAAACCATTGAGTTTGCGGTAATTCACTGCAGCAGCCCTACGAAGCTAATACAACCCTCATCCAATGTATAAGTGAAAAAATCCAAAGGCTGCTTTCCCCACCCTCATGGGCTTCTGGTCCCAGTGAGAAGCCACCTCTCCTGCAGTTTATCATTTAGCCATCTCGAGTATCATTTGTCAGGGGGAAACACAAGGTTGTATGTAGAAGGATGTAAACAAATAGTAGAAAGTTCTAGGGGAGCAGAGTTCAGTTCAGTGAAAGTAACACTTAAGTTGTCAGATGCCCAAAGGGAAGGTGACACCCCCAGTGGGAATGAATGCTCTGTCCTTAGAGGTGACAGTTGAGTGAGTACAGCATTTTTCAGGGTTGCTGAGAGAAGCTTTCTTACTTTAAGAGGAAATTTAGACCAAAGGATATCCATGAATTCATGATTTGAGAAGGTTCTAGATTTCTAGAATTCTACTACCTTAAGAACAAGGCTCTAGATTCCCCAGCAGTTCTGAGACCCGACCCTGCCCTTTGATAAAGTCAGAGACCCCATGCCTGTGAGACATCCCAACGACACCTCGCCACACATCCTCAAAACTTCCGGGTGTTTCCACAGACTCAGAGGAAAAAGTAGGAAGAAGACTCCTCCCCTGGGAACCCTGAATAAACCATCATTTCTAAACAATTATTTTATTATCAAGGAATTTTTGCAGCAGGTCCCACCCAGACCACATGTCCTGGAGCAGGGAGAAAGGCTGGAGGCACAGGAATGCCTTTGTGGGCTCCTGTACCCCCTGCACACAGACCCCCTCAAGCCCCAGACCCCACCTCCCTGAACTTTACACCCCAGACCAGACCCTTCCCGTCAGCCAAGCCAGCGTGGGAAATGGGCTGAGACATCCAACATTGCAGAAAGAGGACTGTTGTTCCCAGCAGAGAGCCGACTTCCTCCCCTGGCACAGGGGCCAGGGGCCAGGGAGTTGCTAGGACGGCTCTCCGCCCACTCAAAGCAGAAACCTTGTCCTCATCTCCACGCCAGCCACGCCAGCCATGCCAGGCCGGCACTGCCAGCCAAACTGACTTGGAAAGGAACACGCTGGTTTTGTTTCCTCCTCACACCCCTCCGCCTCCCCTACTGAGTGTGACTGGGTGCACACTCAGGTTCTCAAGTGCAAACAGGAAATCTGCTTCTCTCAGAGCCACTCAGAAGACATTCACCTTCCCCAGCGAGGTCAGCCACCTGACTTGGTGGAAGGGGACAGGTCAGGGGACGGGAAGTAAATGAACAGACAAGTTCATCATCTCACGTTTGTCTTCAGTGGGACCCAATGAAACCATGGTGGGTGCTACCATGCTCTGTGAAGGGCACAGGCAGGACTATAGGGTATGAACCCAGGCCTGGAGGGATGAGCTGCCGCTTTAGGCTGGCCGTGGGCAGAGACCAAGAGCGCATTAAACCCTCTGGGATCCAGGAGCAGGCCCGATATTTGGTTTAGGCTTGGTTGGCAGGTAGTAAGAAGGTTAATACTCCTGGGTATTTATCGGAAGGAAACAAAACAGTAACAAAAAAATAGCTGCACCCCACGTTCGTTGCCACGCTCTTTATGATAGCCACGATATGAAAAAACCTGTGTCCATCGAAGGGTGAATCGATAAAGAAGATGTATATATATATATTATAGAATACTACTCAGCCATAAAAAAAAAAAAAAAAGGAAATCCTGCCATTTGCAACAATATAAATGGAACCTGAGGGCACTATGCAAAGTGCAATAAGTCAGACAAAGAAAAGTCCCGTATGATCTCATTTATATGTGAAATCTTAAAAACAACAAACTCATAGATACAGGGAACGCATTGGTGGTAGCCAGAAGCAGGAGCGGGAGGGGGTGGTGAGTGAAGATGATCAAAAGGAACAAACTTCTAGTTATAAAATAAGTCCTGCAATGTAATGTACAGCATGGTGACTACAGTTAATAATATTGTATTGCATATTTAAAAAATTTTAATGAAAAAACATGAAATAATGGCAACTGATGTCTTTCCAACCCAATGCCTGGTCTCTCTGAGTCCAGTACCTTCACTGGCCAAGGATCACGTCATCCTCATACCACCTTAATTCCACTATGAATTCAATGGTCCCATATCTCTAACTAGCTCCCACTACCCCTCTGTAGCCGCCATAGTGGACCCAGCCTCCTCTGCAGGGCTGGAGACCATTATGCCTGGACCAATGTCCCTCTGGGGCCATCTCTCCATGAGCCCCACTCCCAAGCACACCCTGCCGGCCCTCCCTCTGGCTGAGCCGCTCCACCACCACTTCTCCTGATCCCCACTCTCTTGGCCCCCAGCCCCTCTACCAATTCTTGTGGGATGTGGGGGTCCATCTCTGGACCTCAGTTTCTATGTCCAGTGAAGGTGGAGGGTCTCAAATAGAAGTTCCTATTTTGGGCCTATGCCTGGCTATCAGTCTACGAAATCACACGCAAACTTTTCTACGTTTTGACTCTTTTTCTTACATAAAAAGGGTCTGTACAGTCTTCAGAATCTCTCACAGAAGCTCTGACCAAAACAAGGCACAAGCCGCAGGAGCGGTGGTCTCTGAAGGCTTTCTCGCTCTCTGGACTCCCATGTCCTCATCTCACATACACATTCCACTCAGCCACACCCAGGAGCTCGATGGGCCTCGACAGAGGCTTAAAACACCCACTCTTTTCCCCGAACTCCACCCTTCACGACCGAAATCCCCTGACTACAAGAAACAGAAACACACTACGTGTTTGATGCCTTTCATTCAACTTAAGAGCCAAAGTGAGTTATAACTTCATAGGAGTAAAGAAGAAAAGTTCAAGAGCCAGGACCAGGGGCCACAGTGAAGCTCTCAACGTCACTGTGTTTCCTCCAGGAATCCTGAATGGAAACTGCAGGACCGGGGCAGGGCCAGAAAGAGGGAGGCTGCAGGCCAGGGAAGGGGAGAGCAAGGGGGCAGGGGGCAGGCAGTTCACCGCCCGGAAGGGACCTGAGGAACTCAAGGGAGAGGCCACAGGGAAAGCCAGAGGATAGAAGTTACAGATTCAGCTCCACACCCACATGTTACCAGCACTGGTGACAGGTACCGTGCTAAGTTCTTTAAGCATGCATTATACTGCTTTACCCTCATGATTACACCAGGCTGATGCTCCTGGCATCC
>NW_011888966.1:1143987-1151544 GCF_000151845.1 Pteropus vampyrus | reverse complement strand
CTGGGGCGCTGCCACCTTCGCGCTGAACCAGCCCACCCCGTCTGGGGCGCTGCCACCTTCGCGCTGAACCAGCCCACCCCGTCTGGGGCGCTGCCTGACTTTCATTTATATGCTGCTAAAGTTCCACTCAGGTCAGTAGCCGTGTAAGACCGGCAACTAAACCCTCAGCGTCTCCAGCTCCCGGCCACCAGATCAGGAATGGTGGCAGCACCACCTCCCACTCCCTGCTCCAAGGTAGCAGCTATCGTTATGGCATCTCCAGGCACTGGGCCCATCTGCTGGCTAACCCCAAACATCCACTCCAAGAGAGAGGTAGTTATTTCCCATTTTTACAAATAAATATAGAGGCAAATGGGAGTCAATTACTTGCCTGAGATTATGAATACAACCCAACGAGCTCTCTAGGAGAGACCAAACCACAAAAAAACAGGATCTCAAGCTACATCCATGAGGAACATTATCTGCTGCCAACAAAACAGTGAGTTAAAAAATGGAAAAGACCATGGAAAAGACCCTTTATAAACCTTAATAAAGATTGATGAGACTTTAATAAAGACCTATTATCCAATATAATGCTAAGTGAAAAAGTCACAAAGATCTGATTTGTTTCAAAAGGAAAAATGTATTATGGGAAGAATGGTAAAAGTACGGGTGTTTTTTATTTCCTTTTGGAGGGTATATCGATTTCTTTAATTTTCTTCAATAAAGATTTAATTCTTTTATAAAAAATATTTTAATAAATTTTTGTTTTATATTTAAAAAACAAAGCAGAAGCTACTCTGATGTGAATCAGAGGAATTGCGACTATATAAAATGGCCAATTCTTTAATCAATTATATGTGCTTTAAAACTAAAAAATGTGAAAAATTTATAACTATTAAATATTTGTTGAATTTTTTTTTTTTTTTAAAGCAGGCTATGACCCCACAAAATGCCACCAGAGCCTGGAAGTTAGGATCAAGTACATTGGCAGAGCTGGCCTGCGGTCACCTTTGAATCCCTTGACAATGAGCTCTCAAATACAACCCCGGATCTCAAAAGGTGGCACCTGCCCTGACACATGACCACCCTGGAGATCCCACGTGGATTTGGCTCCCCCAGCCAGGTCCTAGTACTTGTCTTTTGAAGTATGTCTCACAACAGTACTGGTGATGTGTGTAATGCACAGCGAGATGCTCTGTTCTGTTGACTGTGTCCCTTGCACTCAACAGAGAGCCTGGCATGAACCGTGGCTCAATAAATATTTGTTGAATAAATGAACAATCGAAAAGATAGTATGATTGATTAGGTGAATGAGTGAATGAGTGAATGGATGAGTAAGTGAATTCTGACCTAGAACAAGGTAAGAGCCTGGACTTGCCCCAAAGGCAGGTTACCCAGCCAGAGTCCACCTCACAGTGGGATATGAGATGGCCAAGCGACCTTTTAGCTTTACCACTGTACGCTGTACCTTCACATGGCCATCATGTGGTACTATGTGTGGGATAGGGGGCAACCGTCATGGTTTAAGGGGGAGGGAAGGAGAAAAGGTCCCCATCACCCAGGTTGTTGCTAGGAGAGATTAATCCAGGCCAGAAAATGCCCCACACTGCCCACCTGGGCAGCGGTGTCCGTGGGAGTCCAAGGCCTCCACATTAATCTATGTCACTATAGCTCTGACCAGCGTCTCCCTCTGGCTGGGCCTCCCTGCCTCCTCCAGGCCTAGCCGACTAGTCTATCCTTCCTGGTTTATCTGCATCCTGACCCTGCCTTGGGCCCAGCTATTCCAATTCTAAGAACCTCTCTCTTGTTAAGCCACCCAATTAGCCCCACTGACCTCCACTCTCTGCAGCTACCTGAGCAGCCAGGCGTTAAATCGCAGATCTAAGGGTGGAAATTGACTTTGTGTCCATGGTGGCTGTGGATGCTGACACCATTAGCTGGAGAGCCAATCTGGAAGTCCTCATCTGTTAGGACAGCCTGCCAGAGCTATTCTGAACTCGGGGAAGTCCTCAATTCTGCAACTTACAAAGATCTTGAAGATTTTACTTATTTCAAAGAGATAATGTAGCTCAAGCAATGGCCTAAAATGCATTTATTCACTCACTTCACCCAGGCTCACTTAGCAATCCCCTCTGGTGGGGCCTGCTCTGATTTATAACTAGCATATCACCTGCTCCAAAAAGATGCTCAAACACCCGGGTCTCTACATAGCCTCCCTTGAATCCAGTTTGCATAAGTTGGGTATATTTTGTGAAAATGACATGCTCAACCACTAATGGACTTTGCCCTTGCTGTCCCCACTGCCTAGAACCCCTTTCCTCCAAAAGGTTGCTTCCTTTCTGATTTCTCAGGCCTCAGCATGAATACCTCAGAGGGGCTTCCAGACCACCCCTTCTAATGTGGCTTGACTTCCCCCCTCGATTCCCATCACATGTCCTTATCTTATTGATTCTCTTCTCGGGGCTT
The DNA here is from genome assembly GCF_000151845.1 of Pteropus vampyrus. Lineage (NCBI taxonomy): Eukaryota > Metazoa > Chordata > Mammalia > Chiroptera > Pteropodidae > Pteropus > Pteropus vampyrus. Next base: position 1,149,096 of record NW_011888966.1, on the reverse strand, counting down.
ATCACTAGCTGCAATCATCTTGTTTATTTTCTGTCTCCTTATGCCAGCTTGCCATCGGCAGGACTGAGTCTAGCTCACTGCTGTGTCCCCAGGTCTAAGCAGGAAATGTGCATTAAATATGAGTTGGATGAGAGGGAAACGCCCCTTGGCAGAACAATGAATGAACCAGGGAGATCCAGGCCAAGCCAGATCCAGTCTCAGTGGCATGTCAAACAAGGCACTGGACCTTAAGGCTGTGGGCCCCAGTCAAGAAAGCTCTGATCCACTCTGCTCACAGGTCAGCAGATGAGGCCCCCATGGCTTGTGGGAGGTCAAGGGAAGCGGGCTGGCTGAGTCAAGTTCCCTGAGGTTACAGGAAGTGATCTGCAGAATCTATAGGGGCAGGACAAATCCCTAAAGTTCCTCAGAGTATGTATTCTAGAGTTTCTAGGTAGAGGCCAAACAAAATCTACATCAGGACCTAATGCTGGCCAGACGACTATGCTGCCATTCCTATGACCAAGAGAGCAACAATAAACATAAAACAACAATAAACTAGGACATACGCTCTCCAAGGCCAGGGCTTCTGCTTCTTTTGCACTAAATCCCCAGCATCTGGACCAGTGCCAGCACATAATAGTCACTTCCATAAGTGTCTTTTCAGTAACTTATTTTTTATTAATTGTCTCCTACACAGTGAGCACTTTATATACAAAGTCCACTGGTTCTTCAAATCATCCTTGTGTGTCCAGGACTCCTATCATTAACTCAGAGGTGAAGTAAGATGCCCAACCAGCAAGGGAGGGCAGGGCAAGGCCTTGAACCCAGGGTGTCAGACGCCAGTGCCTGGCTCACTGACCACAGGCAGCCATGCCTCCTGCAAAGCCAAACAGTAAGTATGACACCATTAACCAAGCCCCACCATGTGCCAAATGGGGAACCACTGTGGTTACAGAAACCTTTTCAACAGCCCTCTGCACTTTACAGGAAAGGTGACTGTGACCCAAAAGGTAAAGTCACCAGGTGGAGAGTCTGCAGCTAACAGCTGGCAGAACTGGGACTCCAACCTAGGTATTTTTCAGTTCTAAAGTACAGACTCTTGGGATATGGCCACACAGCATTCCCATGATAGAGAAAGGCTGTCATAGAAGCTGGGATAATTTACTATAAAAATCAATTCTACTACATAGCAAGACAACTGAGGACCCCGTTGCCAGTCAGGCCAGCCCTGACATAGGACTCTGGCAAGTCCATTTTCTCTGGGCCTCACTTTGCTCACCTGTTTAACCAAGATGATTAGGCTCTAAAGTTTTAGGAATCTAAAATCTTATCACTCATTTGAAACTAAGTAAATATTAATGTGATGTTTCTACAGTTTTCTATAGTTTATAAAGCATTTTCCCATTGATTATCTCATCTATCCAACAACCCTGCTATTAAACTAACATCCTCACCTTTCAGAGTGGGAGAGACTGACTCAAGAGTTATTGAATTGTCAAGTAGGTGGCAGGACCAGGATCTAAATCTCTACCCTAATCCAGTGGGCTTCCTCCTCCAACCCAGGCTGCCAGAAGGGAGGGCGGAGCCTGAGAAAGTCCCAGGGTGCTGTGAGGGAAGGTTGGGGAAAACAAGCCCACCCATACAAATCGATAAGAAAACAATCAACAGCACAATAGACGTTCTTTAGAGAAACCAGTGACTCCTAACCATTTGAGAAAGACTGCAAATTAAAACTCCAGAGACACCAGATGACAAAGATCAAAAAAGTTTAATACCACACTGTGTTGGTAAAGGTGTGAGGAAACAAGCATTTCTTATTCATTTCTGTTGGAATATAATACCAATAGAGTTCCACGAAGGGGAATGTGGCAATATTCATCAAAATTTTAAATGCACACACCCTTTCACTGGGCAATTCCCCTCCGTGGTATTTACTCTACACATCTACTTATACACATACAAATTGACAGTCAGAGATGTTCACTGCAGACTAGTAGCAGCACTAAATTAGAAATAACCTAAATCTCCAACAGAGGGCTGGTTAAACAAACTAGAGTCAAGCCAAAAAAAATGTAGTAGTTCTTTCTTTGCATAATGGTACATCATGATCTTTAAGATAAATTATTAAGTGGAAAAAAGCAAGTTGCACAGCAATGTTCTTAGCTTGCTACCATTTGTGCAAAAAGTGGAATCAGGAAGTTAGACCATATATATGCTGGTGTTTGCAAGGTTTATCTCTGAAGAGCATGTTAGAATTGGTAGCAGGGTTGTTCTGCAGATAGGAATACCAAAGGACAAAGATGACTTCCATTTATTACTTTTACAATTTTTCAAGCAGGATCACATATTACATTTTCAAAATAAATACAAAAGCAAGTCTATTGTCTCTTGTCCATTGAACAATGCTGTATGTTGAAACCAGTATGAAAATTAACTTGTTAGGTAGCTATATCTTCCTGGAGCGTGCTATGTGTGACACCCCCACCCCCACCCACAGAAACACATACAATCTCTTCCCCTTGGGTCTGCTCCATTTGAAGCCTGAATCACAAGAGGGATCAGTTAACACTTCAAACAGCCTAAGAGTCTAAATCAGGAATCCTGGGTTTGAATGCCTTCTCTACCAGCAAGGGTGTTTATCTTGCTCTGTACATATTAACAAACATATATACAGATGGATATGGTAGACAGTGTGTGGAATAAAAGCCAGACCTTGGGAGTGATTAAATCTTGGGGTATAATGGCAATTGGTCATGTGAAATACTTGGAGGTAATCAGATATTTCCAAGCCAAATACTGAGTTAAAACAGCAGCAGTTACTGTGGCGGGTGCAAGCTGGTGAAGTCATAACACTGGTGACCTTATAACTGTTTATGACCCTACAACTTGCAAATAGCTTTGAAATCCATGGTACCTGTATTCTCACAGCAATGAAGGGGTCATTCCCACTTTATGAAGGAAGAAGAGGGGCTAGAAGAGGTCACATGGTAGGCAACAGTTAACCCCAGTCTAGAGTCTAGACTCTCTCCCTCTCAAGGTCACCAGCAGAAATCAGCCCATAAATAACTGCTGGGAGGCAGGAAAAGTGTGCCCAAGAAGGGAAGCTTAGCTGGAGGTGGAACCTACATTACTTAAAAGAAAAAGAAAAAAAAACAAACAAAAAAACGCACTGCTTTTGACTGGTTATTTCTAGGTGTTGGAATTTTTTTTCCTTTTACCTAATTGTAGTCTCAAATTTCAATAAATTAACACTTGCCACTTTTGTAACAAAAAAAAATACAATTTATATAAAATTTTTTTAAAAACCCAGATAATCAGATATTCTGTCGAAAGGCATTTAAATACACCAAACTGCTAAGAGTTGTTTCTTGAGGGGAAAGGGTTACAAGACGGGAGTGGTCTCACTTTCTCTGACAAGTTAGTTCCTAACATTGGAAATTTTTTAAATTATTAAATTTGTTTTATTAAAAATATTTTTAATATTAACTTAAACATATATTCTATTGTCGAACAACCAACCAAAATATAAAATGAAAAAAGAAATTTAAGACAATTATTTCTCCAAAACACTTTGAGGTCAATGGTGAACCATGGAACAATGAAACATATGTCTGAGTTGTAACAATATAAATTTTTTGTTTTAAATTCCATAATTTTTAGCTTCCCTTATAATCCAACCAAGTTGTTTTAAAATTTTTAACTTTTCTGTAAGGCTCAGAGCAGAGCTCACCCTGGATGTAGGCAGATCCTGTCCTCCAGGCTGAAGCAGGACCAGGCCGCCTGCACGGGCACCCGCCGCGTGCACCTGGCCCTGCCCGTCAGTCCTGTCGCCACCTAATCCACCCGACTGCAAAATGCAGCAGCTGGTGAGGGCCGGAGGGAGTTGGGTAGCTCTGGTGTTGAATTGCCTACTGAATTGCCACATGGTCAGTACGGTTGCTGTTTTTCCACTTGATGTGAGCTTTCTTTAAATAATTGCAGACCTCATGGTTGAGCCAGCAGCAGCTCTGCATGAGAGACACCAAGGGCCAGGGCCCACGAATGGCCTTCCTGGCCCTCAAAGAGCACCCAAGACGGAGAGCGAGGACCCCCAGGGTATCTGAGAATTCACCAACACCTTCCCTCCCCTGTTAAATATTTTTTAACTGAAATAGAGAAGAGAACCGAAAGGCAGTTTGACACATTACAAAAAATGATTCAAAATGGATAAAACAGGACTGTGGGGAAAAGGAAGACATCAATTTTAGATAGAATCTAGCTGTAGAGGATTTTGAAGTTCCTGATTTTCACCCAATCTTTTTCCACCCCCATGAGTGACTTAGCCAAATGTTCCGTGATTCACTGGGGAGGTTGGAAATCGGGGATTCTCCTGCCTGGACTTCCTCCTCTTCCTTCTCCTCCTTCTAAACCCACTCGTTTAAGGCACATGATCCCATGACACATCCCTTCCAATTTGCAGTTCAAAGAGAAGTCAGCACCTGTCACTAGGAAAGAGGATGCGACCAGGGTTAAGAACCTGCAACTGGCTTTGCCGGCTGGCTGTAGGGAAATTCAGTTGCCTGTCTGGGATGTGACAGTTCCCTAGCTCCATCTGTCCCTAGTAACTAACTAACCTTTTCCCTCTTTTTCCAGAACTTCGCGGTTCTGCCCCCCAAGCAGAATTTACAAAAGCAAGACAGCCCCCTTATAGAAAAATCATGAGTCACAGCATGGCAGAGATAGGACAGATGAGGAAACTCGGGCCCAGAGAGGGGCCTGACTTGTCCAAGGTCACACAGCAAAGAGGAACCTGAACCCATGCCCTTCTTCCAGACTCCCAGGTTCAATGTTTTCACCATGGCGTTCCACTCATCTCCAGGGCAGCCGCAAAATTCTCAAAAAGATTTCCACTTCCCTAACGCTCGCAGAGGAATCAGTGGAAGTCATACTTTCTTGGAGGAGTTGCAACTATTGCAAAATCACACAATAGGAGGATGTTGCAACTCCAGAAAGACTGGGGATCTGTTGCTCTACAGAGATAATCCTGGGAACTTAGTTTAGACAAGGCACAGACATGAATGGCTAAGGGGCCTATTTCAAAAACTATCCCTTCTTGACCAGGTGGACTTGGGGGGGCCACAAATCCTACAT
>NW_011888966.1:1133987-1141487 GCF_000151845.1 Pteropus vampyrus | reverse complement strand
TCTATTTTAATACCAAATGTATTTCACTCTTCCTTGCTTCCTCGAACAGAGAACACTGAACAGAATATACTTTTCCTCAGGGATGTCATGCTCTCTATGGCCCATTAGCTTCATACTTTTATCCAGTAATGTACTCAGGAACAAGGTGCTTCCTTGTCTCTTCACTCAAAGGCCCCAAGTGGCTTTCAGTGCCACAGTCCATGTGTTTCTCTCTCTGGTGGAACCTCACACCTGCCCAGTGCCTGCAGACGCATACTAACAGAACTGACTTGCTGTTTCTAATGTCACAAGGACACGAGACTTGTGACGAGACTGCCACGCTTGTAAGAATTCCATGTAATCTAAGAACTGATGGGAACTCAACAAGAAGAGTGAAGGGGAATCAGATGTGGGAGGGACTGAGTCTTGAGGGGATGCCAAGCGAAAAAAGATATAGCATGAAATTAATCTTCTTGAGTGGTAAGTGCTGTAATCATTCCCCCCCTCCCGCAGGGTTCTGTCCCCCCTTTACCTCCCTGGATCCCCATTTTCTTCCTCTGGAGTGGAGGCCGACCTGCCCAGTCCCTCTGGAATAAGCCACTGGGCAATGGACATGACGCCCAGTGTAAGGTGCTGGTTTCAATCTTCCTGGAAGTTGGAGGGACATTAGACCAGACACCTCCCCGCAGACACCGAGAGTCCTGAAGCTCTAAGCCCCTTCCCAGTGAGGCCAGAGCAACGCCTTGGAACAGACTGGAATCCTAACGGTGGTTTAACATTCCACAAAGACTTGCCTGCTGGAAGTGTGTTCTAATAGAGAGTTCTGGAGGCACCAAAAAGTCTTTGCTTTTCTTTCTTTTGTGTACAAGGTTTATCTTGGAGACAAGGGCAATGGGCTCCGGGTGGGGATCAGTACAATCCCCTTACACTCCCCTCCCTGCCGCACACACATCCCAGCACAGCTCCAAGCACAGAGACAGGGCCTCTGGAGCCAGGCAAATGGTTGGTGAATTCTCTGAAAGATCAAATAGTATTTGTTTATTTATTCAGTATTCATCAAATAGTCAACAGATGCTTATTGGGGGGCGTACAGTGTGCACTGGGGGATTTGATGGTGAACCAGCTTGATAAGATCCCTTTCCTTAGGGAGCTCTGGTCTTGACCAGTTAGAGAAAAGAGTAGAGAATAAATGTGTAAACAAAGATGATCACAGGCTGGGACCAGAGTTCTGCATTTAACAAGGCTCTGGGAAGGTCAGGAATGGGGATGAACCTGCACACAGTGGACCCTGAATAAATGGATATTCCTTCTCCATGCAAATCCCCCACAAAGCAAATCTTCTGTAGCCTTGTCTTAGCTGGGGAGACACGACTCTAAGTCTCTTACAGTATCCCTTCTCCCCCACATCCCACTCACTTCCACTGAGCCCCCACCCTCCACACCGAGGCCAAGTGAAGATGCCTCCTTCCTGCTTCTCATAGCCCCCATTCCAGTTTTTTACTACATGTTCAGACACATTAGCCACAGTGCAATAATTAAGATCATGTACTCTGAAGCCAAGCAGACCTAGGTTCAAAACTCAGCTTTCCTATTATTTGCCTGGGTGATTTGGGGCAAGTTACTGATCTTTTCACAGCTTCGGTTTTCTTATTTGTCATAGTACCAACCTCACCGGGTATCTGAGGATTATACAGGATAATATAGCTGAAGGCTCTAGCTTAATACCTGGCATATACCAAGTGGTCACTAAGTGTTAGTTATATTCTATGATTACCATTAATAACAATACTAATATAAACTTTTGCTGACTCCTCATTGCCTGCCAAATCCAAACTCCTTGCCAGGACATGCGAAATTCTCCCTTTTAACTCGCTTTCTTTGTTTGTTTGTTTGCTTGCTTGTTTGTTTGTTTGTTTGGGGGTAGCTGGAGGGCAAATATAAACTCATCAGTGTGACAAAGTACAGAGTGAAGGCAGGGCATGAAATCCATCTGTAACAGACTGTGGGATCACAGAGCAAAAAGGGGCCACTTCTGAGAGGAAGAATTAGAGGAGGTAGCATTCAAGCTGACAGTGAAGGATGCAGCTGGTGACGGAGAGGGGGACAGACGTCTCATGGTAGGGGTCCTAGTGGTTGTCTGGCATAGAGAAGGAACTGTAAGGCAGCGCCAGCACCACAAACTCTGGAGTCAGCCTTGGTCCACTCAAATGCAAAATGGGGATAACAGTGGGGATGACTTCATGGGGTTCCTCTGAGATTAAATGTGATTGTACATGCAATAATATAGCATGGGGCTTGGCAGAGTAATTGCTTGAAAGTGTTGGCAGTTGTTAACTGTTCTCATCACCATTAATGCTGGAGAATATAGCTGAAGATGAGGACAGACTAGGGACACCCAACACTGGGGTCCATGTTAAGAATATTATATTGTTCTGCGCTCGCAGCAGTGGGTACAGTGTTGCACGGTCACACAGTATTTGATGAATAGATGGATAAACAGGTGTTTGAGGCCTTGAATGCCATATCCAGGAGTCTGCTCTGCAGGTTGTACAGGGTGGACCTGCAGATGTTTTGAGCAGGGGTTGCTGTAGCTTGCAATTACTGGCAGCATGAAAGCCAGGTCATCCTCGGTGTCAAGGAGCCAGGGCAGGGCCCTCCCCAGTGTCCTGGGTACCACACTTCCCTGCAAGGAACCTGAGACCAGAAATAAAGGTTCAAGCAGCCACGTTGCCAAGGCTGTTTGCCATGGCAACATCAGGGAGCCACTCGTGGGCCGGCTACTGCAACTGCTCAGGGCCTGGTTTCTACCGTCTCCCCGCTCTCTCTCTCTCTCTCTCTCTCTCTGCTACATGACTATGTTCTGCCAGGCAAGCACCAGGAAAACACACGGCTGCAAAGCTTGCTGGGGAGCATCTATCTCAGCCAACAGGGTTCCCAGACAGTGGGTCCCAGACAGTTGAGTCCCTGCCACATAGAGCCAGCCCTGGCCAAGGGGACAGCAGCCAGGGGCCCTGTCCTGCCTTGGCTGGGTGATCTGAAGGCACCCCTGGTCTGCTCCCAGTCTGTTTTCTCACTCCAAGGTAAGGGCATTCAGCAAGGTAGTCTCTAAGGCACTCCCAACTCCCTGAAAGCTCAAATTCACATTGGTGTATTTACATCATTGTCATCGTCACCGTGGCTTCCATTTATTGAAAGCTTACTATGTCAAGCAAGGCTGCAGACATTATTTATCCTCTTCAGTTATCCCAAGAAGAACATACTATTATTTCTAGTTTTACATATGAGGCACCTGGAGTCAGAGAAGTTAAGACACCTGCTCAAGGTCACCCAGATATTAAGTGGTGGACACCTGATTTAAACCCTTGGCAGTTAAAATCCAAAGCCCAGAGCTCTGAACCACTATCTGATATTTCTTCTTACCCCTTCAAGCAGCATATAATTAGGCTGTTTCTTCAAAGTCATTATTATAACACTTGCTATGGGTGGATGGATTCCTCTTTCCCCAGAAGTTTAGGGGAAAGAAAAACATAATACTCTGAAAAAGGAACCTCATGGCCTAGACAGGATCAAGAACCTCAAGCTCAGGTCAGAAGATAAGCATTAGGGTTTAGATTTGTCTGTTTTAAATACTAAGGATGGTTCCTAATGACTGAGCATCTCTAAACGCTTCACAGGCACATCTCCATTAGTCTTCACTAAGTATACACTACTATTAGTCCCATTACCCAGATGAAAAAACTGAGGCACAAAAGAAATTTTGTGCCAAAGCCACAGGGCTTGCCCCAAGCAGAGTTCGGTACCAGGATTGAAAGCCCTCAGCTACTTGCACAAAGAATCAGGGTGAAGGTTTGTTTTCTAAGACTGAGCAGTAATAACAGCCTTTGGGGATAATGAATCAATGGCTTTGCCATCCCATTTGTAAAAGCCTCTTACTCTAGACAAGTTCTTCTACTTTAGAAACTCAGTTTTTGCCCCAAGGAAAGGGCAGGGCAGGGAGCCCAGGAGTCCAGCTGCCACCAGGAGCCTGTAGGTCCTGTGCCTAGCCCAGCAATGCGACCGCAGGCCAGGTCCCACCTCTCAGCTCTGTGAACCTCGGCTGCTGACCCTGTGGCCCTGTCTCCTTCATTGAGTGGTCCTGAGCACCTAGTGAGAAAACCCATGATCAGCTGCAAGGGGAGTCAGTGGGGTTGGGTTTAGAAACAGTGAGAGCAGGAAAAACTTGCAGAGCTGGCTGGTGGACTGTACTCTGGGGTCCCATAGCCACCTTAGGCAACAGTGTATCTCCAAAGATGATATATACATCCTGTCCCTGCCCCAGAACTAAAACCACCATCACTATCACCAGCCCACCACTCCCGCCCCACCCCTCTGAGTTGTGATATTGGAAAATAACTGGCCAGGGAGTCAGGGACCTGGGCCTCCTTCAGCTGGGTGGCTTCTCCTCTGTGTCTCAGTGTCCCTTCTTCTGGAAAAGGCAGGGGTAGATGCTCCCTAAGGGCCTTCCCAAGCCTGGCGGGAGAGAGAACTACTCAGGGGCCAACATTCAAATCCCAGGTTAGACACTCACTACTGCCAAGACCTTGAGTGACTTACCCTCTGTGCCTCAATTTTATCACTTACAAAATAGGGAAAACAGAATCAAGCTTATAGTTATTAGAATACAATAGTACTCAAAAGTCTCTTAGCAGATACATATTGCAACAGTCACGGATGACATGATGTGGTATGCGGGTGGATAGCCAAGAGTGGTAACAGGTCCCAAACAGCTGAAGCTGAGTGAACCAGGCATAGGGATGCACTGTATCCTTCCTGCCACTTGCTTCTTCTGTGTAAGTTTGATGTTTTCCACAGTAAAATTTTTAAAATACAAAATTCTTTTCAGAGAACCTGATACCTAATCATATAAAACATTCTTCTGTTCAAAAACTCATCTACTTAATGGATACCCCAGTGCTAGTCTAGGATAAAAATACCATTTCTTGCCCTCCTAGAGCTGTCAATCTAGTCACAAGGATAAAAGAACACAAGCAGCCCAGGATAGTAAGTGGCAGTCTCCACGTCAGTGGTAGAGGCAGAACAGTTAGCTTAAAAGGCTTTCCAGACAGGACAGGTGCAAGCGGGGCCTTGACATGCAGGTAGGCTATGAGTACGTTATAATGGTGGGGGTGGAGATATGGGGAGGAATTTCCAGGTCATTCCATCAGCATTTATTAATCTGTCCCTTCTCAAGAACACATGGTCTGAAGATACAAAAAAGTGTCTACCCTGCAGAGGCTCAAGGTCTAGCATATTTGTTCAGTGAGGATTTTGAATGACTACTGTGTTTCAGGCACTTGTCTGTTCACTGTGGGGGAAAAAATGCTGAATGAAACAAACAAATACTCTTGCCCTTGTGGAGCTTAACAATCTGGAGTGATTTCCTAAATAACACTTAATGTGAACCGTATTAGAAGAGATGTATCTATTATTTGGTGCTTATTTAATATTCCCGGCATTGTGTTAGGTGCTTTACACACATTTTGCCATTTGATTTTCATTGACTCCTTGCAACAACCTTATGAGGGAATATTTATCTTTATCTTTACAGATGAGAAAATGGAAGCTTAGAAAGTTTATGTGACCTACCAAAGGTATCACAGCCAGCAATTTGAAGAACCAGGACTCAAACCCAGGTAGGCTGACTTCAAAGTCAGTGCATGCTGCCATGCACAGGATGCAGCTGTGCCTGGAGGTGAGAGAGAAGGCGTCACCAAAACAATGGCTTGGGAGCTGGGGCCTGTGGGGCGAGTAATGGAAATGGTGGAAACGGAGACAGGAGACAGAAGAGCATGAGCCTGAGCTTCCAGGAAGACAATTCATGTCGTTCTGGGTGGATCAGGATCCCAAAGGGAAAGCAGACAACTGAGGATAAAGTCGGGGGCCTAACTCTCCAACTTCAAGTACCTGATGGTCAGGTTAAACGTTAGGCTTTAAAAGTGCTGGGAAGCCATGAGTGACATTTGAGCAAAGGATTGACATCAGACATGCACTTTAGGAGGACTGGCCTGCCATCAGGGCCAAGGACAAGTGGGAGAGGGCAAAGCCTAGTGTGGCCAAGGTCTGTTCGGTAGTAATGCAGGAATCCAGCTGTGAATGGACAAGGACCAAGACCAGAAGAGAAAGGAACAGAAGGGTCAACCCAACCCCACTGATTCTGCGTCAGCTGTGTGGACAGGATGGATGTGACTACCTTGGAGGAGGACAGGAAATGACTCTGCTCATTCTCTTCCAAATGACTTTATTTGGGTTCCCTTCATCCTTATATAACAAGAAGTATAAGTCCCAGTTTTTACATTTAAAAAAAAAAAAAAAAAGATTGCATGGGTGGGAGTTAGCTTTCTACTTTATCCTGCCCTTCTAACGTGCTTCACAAAGAGAATTCCAAGTTTTATGAGTAGCCAGCTGATGCCCTTTTGCATACCTTATTTAATTCCCAACCCTGAGAATTAGGGCCTATTAGCCCCGTTTCACAAATTGAGAAATTGAGGCCTAGAGAAGTGGAGGAACTTCCGAATCCTGTCTCCTCTCTGCACACTGGGCCTTCATTTGCTCAAGGTGCTGGAAATACGATGACAGAACTAGAAAGGTGTCCCTGTCTTCACGGAGCTTGGAGTCAGGCGGTCTGAGAATCCTGCCCACTAATCTTGGCTCTCCTTACTCAAAAGGTAGTGTAGGTAAATTGTCTTCAGCAAGTCAACAAGTTCTCTGAAACTGTAAAATCCTCATCTATAAAATGGAGATAATAATAGCACCTAAGCCTTTGTAGAATCTTTATGAGAATGAAACATAATAATGCAAATAGAAAGCTGGGCAGAATGCATGGCATCTAGAGGATGCTCAATAAATGTTGATGATGGTGACGACGACGACGATGATGATGATGATGATGGAGATAGTTGTTAGCCCTGCAATGCTCGAATTATGGCCTCATTTCCAAGCCTAAGCCCCCATTTGCAAGACTGCTTCTCACTCAAAGCAGTATTCTTCCTATTATTCCAGAGAGAGAAGGAAAAGGGTGACTCACACCCTGGCAGTGGGGGAGCTTCTGGCTGGCTTATACTAGCTGGAGAGAAGAGGGCCCCAAGGTGAAGGGGAAATATGAGCCCCTGGGGCCCAGTTGCTGGGCCTTTGCCTTTCCTGGGTTTCATAGGCGTCCTGATCATTAGCACTCGTGAAGGAGCCCCAGTGAAAATGGAGCCCAGGTCTCCGATAAACAAAGCCAGTAAACATGTCCCTTTCTGGGCTCGGGTGAAGAAGTTACTTCCCCTGGTCTCGCACAAGTGAACGGTAGGCAAAGGTACCTAGCAAAGACTGCACTTCAACCTGCTCCTACAGAGCGCTAGAACTCTGACTTGGAAAAGAAGCTGGCCCTACTCTGGGGGCTGTGGAGGCAGCAACATTTCAGATGAAATGCAAGAGAACACTTGGACTTCAAGCCATTTTCCCAATTTTCCATGTGTCGGGGGCCCTTCTCGATGCTCA
>NW_011888966.1:1125330-1133057 GCF_000151845.1 Pteropus vampyrus | reverse complement strand
ATGTCCCAAGTGACTTCAAACAACCCATATTTAGTATGGGCTTATTGTGTGGCCTTTGGAGCCTAAGTCATTGCCCACAGCTGCAGCCCTCTGCATTCCTCTCTCCCCATATTCACTGCCCAGCTGTCTCTCTGGCCAGCCCAGGAGCTTCCTCTGCCTGTAATTCATGTGCCTAGCCAAGAGCTGAGCAAAGGAAGTCAGCATGGTGACAGGTGCCATAGGGGCACAAAGAGATGAAAGGCACAACTCTAGCTCTTGAATCTTACTGGGACACGGTATTCACACACAAACTAAGAAAAGCAGAAGAGAAAGCAGGGCAAGCCAGGCTGGGAAGGCCTGCTAGAGAAGACCATGCAGGATGGGTAGGTGAGGGCATTGCAGGCAAGGGGCACGGCCTGAGCAAAGGTGAAGCCAATCCAAAGTCCTTTGGAATACATGTCCCAAACCTTTCCAAGAAACTTTCACAATCCTTGGTCTGCTGGATTTCTGAACTTTGGCCAGAATGGATAAAAGTTAAGTCTCCTAAATAGAAGTCCTCCCTCTATCTCACCCTGGATTAGCTACTAAAGACAACAAGTCTTTCGGATAAAGACAGTAAATTACGTTTTTATTCACTTTCCCCACCCTTTCCAAAGGGAGGGGGGAAGGGTGAAGGAGGAAATTGCAGGAACCAGACAAGGCACATGCAAACAGTGCTCACCCCCACCACCAGGCCCTTGGCTTCTCCTGCCGGCATCAATAGCCCCATTTGACAGATGGTAGATAGGAGGCTCCAAGAGTTAAAATGGCTTGCTCTGGGGTCACCCAGCCAGAGAGTGGGGAAGGCGACTCCACTCAGGCCTTCTGACTCCAAGTCCAGTGCTATTTCGAGGTAACACACAGGACCTGTAGTCAGGAGCCCTGGGTGGCTCTGTCACCCGCTGGCTGCATGGTCCTGTACAAGCCGCTCACCCTTCACAGCCTCTATCCCCAATTGTAAAATGAGGAGGCACGTGATGGCCCGCCCCGGTCCTCTTCCCACTGGGCTCTAGGAGCCTTCTAGGGCCGGCTGCAAAGCTCCCGCTATCAATTACATTTCCCAAGTTGGGCCGGCAAAAATCACCAGAAGATCCTCAGCCTGTCACGTGGTTAAAAAAAAAAAAAAAAAGCAAACGTCCCAGATTAACTTTCACTGAACTGCTTCTGCTGACATTTGATTACCCAATTTTCTAGTTTCCTTGGGCGAAATATCCCTACTGGGTAGGCACGCTGGGCGTCTAATAGGGCAAATAATTATTGGTGAGCAGAAGAACACTGAAGATGGAGTTAAAATCTGGGACAGTTATTGCTCTGGGTCCCTGAACCAGTCTCTGGCTATTTCAGGCCTCCTTCACCCGTATCTTAGGCAAGAGGTTTGGTGACACCAGACAAGTGCCAGGACCGAAGGCAGAACATTCCCAGGGACAGCTCTGCCCCGCCTGCACCCAGTGCCTCTAGTCCGCGGCTGTCGATGGCGGGGAAGGGGGAGGTGAAGGGCTGTGGGGACGGTAGTGGTGCTGGGTCTAGGATCGACATTCTGCGTAGACCTGGGCTCAGGGAGTGTGACGGCGCCCGGTGACCGCCGCGGGAGCTCTACTGCGGTTTCGTCAGAGGTAAAAGTACGCGCTCAACGCGCGCGGCGTGTGCACACAAACACACACATCCGCGCGCGCAGCCCCACTCAGCACACACGCTCCCCCAACCCCGGTCTTGAGAAGCGCGATCGCACGCCACCAGCCCCTTCGGCCCCTGCCCGGAACCCACCCGAGCGCGCCCGCCACCGACCACGAGGCCCCGCGCCTCCCTGACGCATAGACGTCTGCAGCGGACGAGGGCTGGTCTTCTCCGGCGTGTGGCGGGCTTCCTCTAGGCGACACCCCGCCACGCCGCGGCGCGCCATCCCAGCCGCCAGCCCGGAGTCGCCACCCGGCGTCCGCCGGGAGCTGAATGTCTCGGCTGCTGCGTCCCCTTCAAGTCGCGTCTCACGGCTCGGAGTCAGCTTGCAAGCCTCTCCCCGCCCACCCGGTCCCATGACAGCTGCTGCCGCCTAAAGACAGGCAGATTATAACAAGAAGCAAAGTTTCCCTATCAGCCCTCTCCCCCCCGCCCCCCTCCGCCTTCCCCCTCCCTTGCAGTGTTATGCAAAACGAGCCGGCACTGGCGCTCCTACTCCAGGTACCAAACTAGTCCTCGCGAGCCGCGCCCGGTTCCGCCCGGCGGCCCCTCTCCGAGCCCAAGCGTGCGCCCGCATCCGGAGTCTCATTCTGGGTTCCGCCGCATCCTCGTTCTCCCGGCTTCCCGCAGCCTGGAGCCGGGAGAAAAAGCCCTAACTGTGGGGCCAAACTTTATGCTTGCAACAGGCAAGGGGTAGGGGACGGTAAAGGGGTGGGGGGCGAGCGCGCCTTGTGCCGGCATTTTCGGTGGCCGCTTGTCTCAGCAGCACCCCCTCCCCCCCCGTCTCCAAGTCACCAGCTTCCTCGGCAGCCGCCCCCCCCCACCCCCAGCACACCAGAGCACCCTCTCCTGTCACGCGCGTGTCGCCGGTGGGGCTCCCAGGCGCAGCCAGAGCCCGGGACGCCGCCTCTCTTTCCCTTCCCCCAGCATCGCCGAGCGCGCACCGGGGCCGCGCGCCGCAGGGGGACCCAGGCGCCCCCAGAAGGTCCTTCTACCCCCATCCTGCCATGCTTTTCTCCCGGTGGTGGCGGGGGAGCTCCGCCAGGTTCTGAAACCAAAAAGGTGCTATCCCCGCCCGCATGTCCACGTGCCCCTCAGACCCCTATGCCCTTAGCCGGCAACTGGCAGGAAACTCCGCGCTGCGGGCGCGGATGAGAAGCCGCTGGGCCGTAGGGGAGCCACCGTGGGGACTAGAGACTGGAGGACCAGGGGACTCCGAGAACGGAGGCAGGCACCTGTGCCGGGGCCACAAGTCCACGTGAAAGTACGGCAGCAAGTGCCGGGAGCCTGAGGGCGCGCCTCCAGCACGCAGAGCTTGCCAGAGGGTCCCCGACACCTTGGCGCGGCTCCATCTCAGGGAAGCGCGGTACCCCTCAGCTCTGCCGGCGGGGGACACAGATTGCAAGCCACCAAGGCTAGACCCTCTCTAGTGGCCGTAGCGCCCCCAACGCTCTGGCTTGCGCGGGGGGACCTCCAGCTCCCTGCCCCCCTTAACAGAGCGCATCGCAGGGTGCATGGAACGGGGGCTCTGCAGCCTGGAACCCCCGATCCCCTCAATGAGCCCACAGCTGCTTCCCGGCCTCTGCGACTGCGGTGGCAGGCCCCGCAGCTCAGCACCCCTGGCCCTGAGCCCGCGGTCCCAGCTGGCGGTACCTGCGTGTCGGCGAGATAGTTGAGGAAGAAGGAGGAGAGCTCTTCGTCCAGCAGCGCGCCGCAGTCGTTCCCCGCCATCTTCCAGACGCGGCTGCAGCGTGCCGCGGAGTCAGCGCGGAGCCGGCCGGGGGGAGGGAGCGAGCGAGCGAGCGAGGGAGGCGGGAGGAGGGAGCAAGGCAGGCAGGAGGCGGAGGGCGGAGCTCAGGCCCAGGCTGCCGCAGGGCCGCTGGCTGCGGAGGCGGGGCCGCTTGGTGCCTGCGCAAGCCCGGGGTCGAGCCCCCACCTTCCTGCGCCGCGTCTGGAGCCACGATCCTCGCCAGTAGTCCCCAATCCCGAGGAAAGCGCCCGCAGCAGAGTGGCAGTGCCCAGCCTGCAGCCCGATTCCTGCGCAGCAATGCGGGCAGCCCCCCACTTTTGCCAGAACGAATCACGTTGCCTTAGCGCTGGGCGGGCCCTTCGAGACAACCTGCTTCTGCACTGCTGGGGAAACTGAGGCCCAGGGAGGCAGAGTACCTCGTTTGAAGCCACAGTACAGTTCAACAGCAGGAAGGCAAAGCCTAGAACTGCCTCGGAGCCTTGAGTTTCTCTACCTGGGCTGCAAGGCCAGAGAGGGAGGGATACCAAGTGTCAAAGGTGGAGAAATCAGAAGGCTCCTAAGAAGGGGTGGCATTTTTATCTTTTCCTTGAAAGATGCGTTGACTCATATTCTGTTAGTGTGGCCACCTCTCTCTCTCTCTCTTTCTCTCTCTCTCTCTCTCTCTCTCTCTCTCTCTCTCTCTCTCTTTTCCTTCACTGCCCTACACCCTTTAAAAAACAAAAAAAACTTCAATGATTTCTCTTAAGAGGGCACACAGTGCCTTGAAATGGCCAGGCTTCTGCAGGCTTCCCCCGACCCACTAGCTTTCTCCGAGTTGCTCAGATGAACAATCTCACAATGGCCTCTACACTCAGAATGGCCTCTACACTCAGAATGCTGGCCCTGCCCAGCAGCCATTCACCCCGTAACCACATCTTCAGGGCATGCTCCCCCACTGCCCCTCAGACTGTCAGACCCTTCCCTCTTCCCGTGGTCATGGGTTCCTTTAGCTCCTCAGGCCTTTCCTTTAAAACACTGGTCCCAGTTGTCTTTTTACATTTTAGTGTAGATTAGATCTATGTGTCTCTCTCCTTACTGGACTCCAAGACCCATGAAAGCAAACCCTGAATCTGCTTTTGTACTTGCCATGTCTCCAGTGCCTGGCACATAGAAGGTACTTAATAAATAACGTGTTAACTAAAAACCGGGAGAATTTTGATCCCTCACCACCACCACACATTGTATAGATAAGGAAACTGCCCAGAGTCAAAGGTGCACATGGAGTGAGTGCCTGAGTTAGAACCTGATCTCGGGTATTCTGACTCCAACCTTGAACTCCCATCATCACGGCCTGCTGTTTGCCAGGCAGGAGATGAGGGCACGGCCCCAATAAAGGTTTGAAGGCGGGAAAGAGTTAGGCCTGTTTTATTGTGCAGGCCTGCCTCCTGTTCTCCCCTCACCTGCACTCACAAGGGTGCCCCACCCCACCCCAGCATGGGCTCCCTCCCAGTCAGAGGAGGAAACAGGGAGAGTCCCAGTACACCTGCCCAGACATGAACACCGGAGCAAGAGCTTCCTTCTCCAGTCTGAGCTTCCCAGAACCGCAGGGTGTGATTTCACTCTTTGGGCTTTCGGCCAGTGCACTTTTAAGGAACAACGAATTCCAACAGAAAGTCTGCATCTGGCCTTGGAGCACTACCCTGGGAGTCAGGAGTCCTGGATGCTGGACCAGCCCTGCCATAACTTGTTCCAGTTGTGGACAACTCAGGAAGTTAAGAGCATGGGCCTTCCAGTCAGACTGCCTGGTTTTGAACCCCTAAAAGTCATTTAGTCTCAGGCCTCAGTTTCCTCACCTGTATGAACGGGGATCATAGAATTACTTACTTCATAGGGCTGCTATGATGATTGAAGAGATAATACGGTGCCTGGCACAGTGCTTAACCTCATGGGAAATATGCTAACCTCTCTGGCCTTCCGTTTTCTCATCTGTAAAAATAGAGATAAAGTATATATCTCTTGAAGGCAATGGCTAGTGTTACTTACCTTTCTTCCAGCACCTACAGAATGCTGCTACCTTGGACTCCAATAGATCTAAATTTGAATCCTGGTGCTCACTAGCTATATGCTCCTGGTCACTTACTACTTAACCAATCTGAGACTCAGTTTCCTCCACACAGGGACCTTGGGAGGAATGACTGAAATATATGCATGTAAAAAAAAAATGAATTGATTGACCCTTCAACTGGCAGAGAGGACATGCTATTCTTCACTTAGGAGAGCTCAAGTCCTCATTGCCAATGGTGATGACGCTGGTCACCATCACCAGCGTCATCACTATTGGCAATGAGGACTTGAGCTCTCCTAAGACCCCATTTTTCTGCTGCTGCCCATGGACATCAGAGTCAGAGCCCTGTGGGACAGTTCCCAGAGATGTCCCTACCAGATCCAGCCTGGCCTCTGACTGGTGGTGTGCCCCGTATAGCCTAGAGGCCCGACTTAGAGGGTCTCCAAGGCCTGCCATCACTGGCCATGGCCTTACAGAGCTGTAACATGAGGCAGGGCCTCCCGAGGAAGGCCCCAGTAGTGCTCACCCAAATGCATTTGTCTTCAAAACTTTGGTGTTAATAGAAAAGCCACAAACTGCCCAGATTCAGGGATTTTCTCACGAATCTCACTGTGCTCTCAGAATGGGCTACTGGCTGGCAAGAAACTCAGTAAGAAGGCACCTCACCTGAAATATCTAGCTTCCTTTTCAAAAGCATCTTATCCCAGGAATTCTTTCATCACAGGCCACCCACACTGTCAGCTTCATCACCCCCTCTAGTCTGTGGAGGAACTTGAAGTTCTTCATTGAGATCAGAAGCCCTCAAGAAACTGAAAGTGCTAGATGACCTTGTGCAATTTGCTTCCCCTCTGGAAGGCTATTTCCCTACATGTAAAATGAAAGAGCCGGGCTAAATGACCGTCAACTAAACACTCCAGCCCAAATATGATGACAATTTATAGGTATCAGCCAAAACCTAGCAGCTTTTGTGTACTGAGCATATATACCAGACACCCGAGTCTGTATCATCTCAGTTTGTTTTTGACAACCCTACGTAGTCGATATTGTGCTGCTCATTTTATGACTTAGAAAACTAAGGCTTAAAAAGAGTTAAAGTGATTAGCTCAAGACCAAGCAGTTGGAGGAATGCTGAGATATAAACCCAGGTCTGTGCACCGTCCAAGGCACAGTCCCTTGAAAAGACTGAGAAAAACTTTACACCAGCTAACCACTCCCAGGAAGCTGGAACAGAGGCACCTATCTTAGTTTATGACTTTCAAGTGAAAGATAACAATAATGCCAAGCTTGAACTTCATGTGGCTCAACTCCTATCTTCTTTGCCTTTTTATTGGCCTTGCCTCTCCCGAGATTAGTGAAAGTCTGCCCTGCGCGTGCTCCAGGTGAAGCCCAAACTCCTGAAGGCTCCACAAAAATGGCGACAGCCAAATGAACCTATTTGACTTGAATAGTAGAGTCACTACTGACAAATGCTTAGAAGTAAGAACATCAGCATTTTCTCCCTTCTGGTAATAGGAGAATGCTTTATTCGGATACTACGACCATGGTTCTCAAACTCTGGAGGTCATGACAGTCACCTGGGCCCTGTCGCTAAAGGTTATTCCTGTGGTGGGCCCAGTATCTGCATTTAATAGGCTCCCTTCAATGACTGCTGCAGGAAACTGCCCATTAGTCAGCAGATGTTTAATGAGCACCTATATGTCATAAGTGCCATGGATAAATCGGTGAATACAACAGCTACTATCCCTGCCCACGTGCTATTCAACACACCTGCTTAGTAAATTTTTGTTGAATGAATGAGGGAGATAGGACATAGGTATTGGTAATCACTGAGGTTTCCTGCCAGACACCCACAACTCTGTGATTCTATGACCTAGGCCAAGGAGCCAGACACGCACCTATTTCCCAGTTTCTTTCCAGGAGGCAGGAATTCAAGCCAAGAAAAACTAAAAAGGCACCTGTTTTGTGTTAATTCGGAAAGCCATCTCCACCTTCCATTGAATGATAGGACTTTAGAACTGTGGAGGGCAGTGGAGAGCATGTTATTCACTGGCTTCACTGTCCAGGTAAAAGAATGCAGAATAATAAAGCAGGGTGGGGATAGAAACAAATTGTTTCCTCATCTGCCTACAGAGCAAAAGGTCCTAGACATGACCCTGCTTATGCCCATAGGTATATATTATATCTGCTGCTGCCGATGATGATAATTACACACACACACACACACACACACACACACACACA
>NW_011888966.1:1122308-1124551 GCF_000151845.1 Pteropus vampyrus | reverse complement strand
TAAGTTAGAGCCATCTTTTAGAGTGGGAACCAGTAGGCTTGGATCACAGGTCAGAAGTCTTGGGGGAATTAAAGGGAAGGATCAGGACACTCAGGTTCTGATTTCAATGGATGATGAGTTTTGGAGGAGAGAAAACGTGGGGGGACGTTTCTTAAGAGGGTGTTCAAATGACTGTGAGACATCTGAGTGGAGACACACAGGGAGAATATATTCTTGCCAAGCAAAAAACTGGAAATAATCTCAACATCTGAGAAGATAGAACAGTCTGGTTCCACATCCAGTTGCAGACAGTAGACAAAAGCTCACATGTGTACACAGAACTGAGTCCAAAGATGTTCACTGCAGTACTGTCAATTGTGGTTAAAAAATAAAAATGTAGAGGGTACTGGAAAGAAGAACTATGGTAAAATAACACACTATGGTCAGATTACAGATATCTCTGGAATATCAGACAATAGTGAAAATCAATAACATCTACATGAATCCACACAGATAAATCACAAAAACAAGTGAAATGAGCAACCAGCCTAAGGACAGACACATTGAGTATTATGCCACTTTTGCAATATTTTTAAATATGCAAAATAACACTCCATAACGTTAGTCAATACATATATGTGAAATAAAAGCATAAAGATGGGACAGTGAAGACACAGATCAACATTAGGGAAGCTAGAGGAGAAGGGAAGCCAGGGCTGGCTTCATAGGTGTATGACCTGTGTTGTCAGGGCTGGCTTCATAGGTGTATGACCTGTGTATGACCTGGGCCCTGCACTTAGAAGGGCCCCACACTTGGTTGAGTGCTCTGCTGTCCCCATCTTGAAATTCATAATGATTTTTTAAAATTGTTGTTATTATTTATGCCTGCAGCATCTGGTCTTCCTAGGTGGCCTCCCATCCAAATACTAACCAGGCCCGACCCCGCTTAGCTTCCGAGATCAGACATCGGGCTCATTCAGGGTGGCACGGCCATAGTCTGTTGACCATGGCTCCACTGGGATGGGAACCCAGGACCTTCTGCGTATAAAGCAGACATGCTAACCACTACACTATGGAACCACTTCCTCACAATGATTTTTGAATGTGTCTCTGCATTTTTATTTTGCACTGGGCCTTGCAAATTATGTAGTTTGTCCTGGGAGGATTATAGTACATGCACAGAAGAGAGCTCCAAGTGTTACCTGTAATGTTTCTTTAAAAATATATTTTTAAATTATTAACATTTGCTAAATCTGTGTAGTGTATTGTTTCTTGTGCTTTTCTGTATGAAATACTTCATAAGAATAATGAAGATGTAGTTATATATGATTAAATACTCTGCAGAAGGTAGAAAACTGTATGGAAAATGTACAGGAAAACATGTATAACATTAAGTGAAACAAGTTTATAAAAAGTTTGTTAAATGATTATGGCTCTATGCCTAAATGTACATGTAAAGTTCCTGTGTCACTGTGACATAAAGGGGAACAAATGAAACATGATTAGAGTGGCAGAAATAATTTCTTTTAATATTTTCCCATGTGCTGTTACAATTTTGTTTTTACAATAAAGTAAAATGTAACTTGCTGTTTGCCTTCTGTACTAAAAACCAGGTCCTCTGATAAACTGTATTACTAGGTACTAAATGTTTCACTTAAGTAACAGATTTGCACTGTTACAGGGATGTTTTAGAGACTCAAGATCTCAACATAAAGGAGTAGCTCTGTGGTCGACCTTTTGGGAACCCTCCCTAAAATGAGCTCTGAACTAGGGGTCAGGCTGGAGTCTCACTCTGGCGCCAAACTCACATTTGGCTAAATATCTTCTCTGCTCTGAGACTCAGAGTCCCGGTTTGCACAACGGTGAACTTAGACTGAATGAGCCTCATCATGTTTGGATGAGCCATCCGAAACACGCCTCAGATGGGTGTCTTCCCCGAGGCCTGTCTTCCCTGACTGTGAGATGCTCTGATTCCCTCTCCCGTTTGCGGGAGAAATCATCTGGGCTGTGTGGAGTTTGGCAGCAGAGGCTGTTGGAGTCAGGACTCTCAGAGGAGAATCCAGGTCAGTAGGCCACCCCAGGAGCGTTTTATATGGGGTGGAATCTCCTTGGCTCCTGGAGCGGCCAGAACTGCAGAGCCCTGTGGAAAGGGCATGGCCTCACAGGCATGGCAAGGTATAGAGGGCGCAGCATAGCACTCTGGGCTCAGCACCAAGGGCACAGCAGACCATCATGGTCACAGTCCTGCTCTCTTCTGCTTCCCT
>NW_011888966.1:1082489-1122258 GCF_000151845.1 Pteropus vampyrus | reverse complement strand
CGCCTCAGATGGGTGTCTTCCCCGAGGCCTGTCTTCCCTGACTGTGAGATGCTCTGATTCCCTCTCCCGTTTGCGGGAGAAATCATCTGGGCTGTGTGGAGTTTGGCAGCAGAGGCTGTTGGAGTCAGGACTCTCAGAGGAGAATCCAGGTCAGTAGGCCACCCCAGGAGCGTTTTATATGGGGTGGAATCTCCTTGGCTCCTGGAGCGGCCAGAACTGCAGAGCCCTGTGGAAAGGGCATGGCCTCACAGGCATGGCAAGGTATAGAGGGCGCAGCATAGCACTCTGGGCTCAGCACCAAGGGCACAGCAGACCATCATGGTCACAGTCCTGCTCTCTTCTGCTTCCCTGAGAATACTGACTGACACCTTAGGGGTTTAAAAAAAAAAAAAAAAAGCTGAAAGGGAATATTCTACCTTCTGTCAAAGTTGCTATATTATTTTTTCATTATAAATGATTTTAAATTATGCAAGTGACCCATAATTATTTTATCTTTGTGTAAAAAAATGTAAACAATACAGAGAAAGGACATTTCTATGACCACCTCCACCCAATGCCGCTCCTTCCTCAAAGGTGTCTATTGTTGGCGTTTCGTGAGCAGCCTTCCAGAACTTTCCTTTGATTTAAACACTTACATAGTCATAGAGAAACGCAAAGTTTTGCTTGAGAGATTTTGTTTTTAATGAAAGTGAATCATTCTGTGTTACCGCTTTGTAATTTCTTTCTTAATGTGTCTTGGGGGTCTTTCCATATCAGTACATATAGGTCTACCTGATTCCTTTAAATTGCTGTGTGGTATTCCCCAGTGTAAGTGTGCCCCTGACCTGACTTGTAATTGTTGTCTAGACTTGTGTTCTCCAGGTGGTTATATGGTCCTGGTTATGCCACTGAAGAATAGGCAAAGCTGGGCATAGAAAAGAATGACAATGGACATGTTCTTTCATTCATTCAACCAACAAAAGCCTATGGAATGCTTATTTTGATTTTGCTCCTCATCTATTAATACACAATCAAGCCAGATCTGCATATAAGAGTTTAGTACATAATATTAATCATGTTACTACATTGTTTAAAATTCATTTATCATTCTTTCATCAACAAACTACTTTGCGGCTGCCATTCTGCTAAGCTTTGCGAGACTATATTCATTGGAAGTGCTTTGGTTGCAATGAACAGAAAACCCTACTCAAACTGGCTTTAACAGATAATGTATTGGCTTCATAATCAACACATTAAAAAGAAGAATGTTTCGAAGAAGATGTGGGTGCTCATTTCTCAACTCTGCTTTTGTCTGTGTTGGCTTCATTTGGAGGCAGGTTCTCTCCTGGTGATGGCAAGGTGGTATGCTTCAGGCCTAAACCCATCTCCTTAGCAAGTCAGGCAGAGGAAACGGTCCTAGTTGTCCAGCAAAAGTCTGGGATTCACTCCGATTGTGTGAGTTTGGCACAAATGCCCATTGCTAAGCCAATCCCGGCTTTGATTGGCTTTCATTGGGTTATATCCCTACCTCTGAATCCACAAGTCAAGCGGTTTTATATAAACCCTCAAAACTAAGGTTTTTTTTTTAATATATATAAGTGACCATTAATATGAATGGGAAAATATTATACCTACCTCTCTTTTCATTAACTTCTAACTGAAATTTTCCATTCCATTCTATTTTGAATGTAGCTAACAAATCACGGCAAAGAATTAAAAGTACCTATAACTTTGTCACCAACAGAAATCACAGACATTTCATATCATATCACAGCCGTCGCAGATATCTCGAAATATTATTTATGTTCATCACTATTTTAAAATTGTGGTAGTTATTAGACCAATTAGATCTTGTTATTTAATGTATTAATAAAGAAATATGTATTACTATATGATAAATTTGTTTTTCTAATCATTTGATAACTATTTCAGTATAATTGACTTCTTTTAAATCATATATAGTTGATATCATGCAGTTAAAAAAAATCAATCTGAGGAGGGGCCCATGGGCTTCTACAGAGTGTCGAGGGATCCGTGGCATGCACACACACACACACACACACACACACAAAGGTGTAGGTATAATATGGGGGCAAGGGTGTCTCCCCCCCCAAAAAAAAATCATGTGCCTTTTCCAGAGGGAGAAGTGTTGAATAGGCAGAAACAACAGATGTCCACTCCACAGGGATGCAGAGAAGTGCCAGATGTGAGCCTGCCCTCCAAGCTAGTTGGACTAGAAGGCCCCTGGAGATGCTGTGGCTCAGCCACTTCGTTTTATAGATTAGAAACAACTAAGACCCAAGAGGGGCAGGTTCTTAGCCAACGTCACCTAAGTGCCTCCCTGACTCTAGACCTGGTTATTGTACTCCAGCCTCTTCAGGGTAGGTGGGAGGGTAAAATGGAACCCCGGATTTCCGAAGTTAAACAACTAAGGAGACAGGGAAATTTGTAGCATTAAATATCTATATTAAAAAGAAGATCTCATATCGGTAATCTAACCTCCACCTTAATGCCCTGGAAAAAGTAGAACAAATTAAGTCCAACGCAAGCAGAAGAAAGGAAATAATAAAAATTAGAGCCAAAATTAAAGAAATAGAAGAGGAATAAAGAAAATCCCAATAGTTAGTTCTTTGAAAAGATTGACAAAATGAACAAACTTTTAGCTAGATTGACCAAGAAAAAGAGAAGATTCAAGTTACTAAAATAAGAAATAAAAGAAGGAACATTACTCTACCAACCCTTACAGAAATAAAAAGGAATCTATGTGAATACTATAAACAACTGTCAATAAATTAGACAAATCTGGTGAAATGGTAAATTCCTAGAAAGACATAAACTATCGATTCTATAACAAATAAGATATCTGAATAGACCTAAAAACGTAAAAAGATTGAATTAGTAATCAAAAAATTACCCACAAAGAAAATCCCAGGCCCAGATGGCTTCACTGGTGAATTCTACCAAATATTTAAAAAAGAATCAATACAACTTCTTCATGAGCTCTTCTAAAAACTAGAAGAAGAAGGAACACTTCTCAACTCATTCCATGATTGCAGTATTACTCTAGTACCAAAACCAGAAGAAGACACCACAAGAAAAGAAAACTAAAAACTAATATCCTTATGAATATAGATGTAAATCAGTATACATGAGGACTTAACCACAGAATTAAATATCATAATGGAAAGAGATGTATAAAAATGTCTCTAATTCCCAAAAGAGTCCTGTTATCTAAAGTAATAAAAGATAATGAAGCTACATCAAGTTAAATTTAAGCATAGATGTATAGAGGGACCATTTTGGAATTTTTTTTGTTCCATAATCAGGATTAATAATACTTCTCTTCCCCCACACCCCATCTCCAATCTTTTTATGATTTATTTTGAGGACCATTTAAGATAAAGGATGTGACAGTGTTGTAAAAGCCTCTGGTAAAATAATTGCTGCTGGGACTCTTCACTGTTTACTCGCGAACTCTATTCTATTCCTTGTAATGAGTTAATCTCCTGACTCAGGGACTTCGCACTTGCTATTCCCTTGACCTGGAATGCTCTTCCCTCAGATCCCCTTATGCTCTGTTCTCATTCTTCATGCCTTCGCCCCACCTCACCTGCTCAGAGGGGCCCTCCCTGACTATCTGATCTAAATTAAATCTCTGGTGTTATCTTGCTTGTCTACTTGTAAAACAAGCAAGACAGGAGAGCAGGAACCGTATCTTGTTAACCCACAGCATTGCCCAAAGCCTACCTAGCACAGTTACTACAGCATATCAGGATGCTGTTAAATGAAGAGGGATCCACATCTCTGTGAAATTGGCAGCCAGGCCTGTTGCACAAATGAGGAAACTGGGGCTCAGGGAGGAGAAATGACTTATTCGAGTTTCTGTGGCAGGTGGGGTAAGCATATAACTTATTGTTCAAATTGGAAGGGTTTGCCTCGAACAAATGTTAAAC
The DNA here is from genome assembly GCF_000151845.1 of Pteropus vampyrus. Classification (NCBI taxonomy): domain Eukaryota; kingdom Metazoa; phylum Chordata; class Mammalia; order Chiroptera; family Pteropodidae; genus Pteropus; species Pteropus vampyrus. Next base: position 1,118,326 of record NW_011888966.1, on the reverse strand, counting down.
TGACAAGACTTGGGACAACAGGTGGTGGACCCAGTGAGATAATCTACGTGAAAAAACAAAATGTTCTCTCTCTATATAAGTATATATAAATCTTAAATGAAAGACATCTTGATGAGACATCAATGTAAAATTGTATAACATATAATTAGCCCTAAATCTATGTTTTGATGTTTTCTAATCACTTAGCAATTCTTTGATAGGTTGATATATGTTTTTAATATAAGTAGCCGAAAGGAAAAAGAGTAAATTAGTTGCTCTCGTTCTATAAGATCCTTGAGACAGGGACCATGTCTGTCTAGTTTATGACCATGTCTGTCTAGTTTATGGCCATCCCCTAAGCCAACACAGCATCTGAGCTACTCGATTAGGTGCTCAATGAGCGTGTGATGAATGAATGACAACATGTCTGTATCTCTGTGATGACAGAGTTCAAAGCCAGGGTGGAAATTCCCCTGAGTCCCCACCCCACCTTCCCGCTCCCTCCCCCCAAATCACCCCTTTCCAGGGAGAATGCTCTTCCCTGTGTCCTTCTAAGTATCCATTTCCCAGGAGATTAAGCAAATCCAGGCCAGAGATTGGGTCTAAATCTTAGGTACATCAGACCTCACAGTAAATGACATGAAGTAAGTGACCAAAACTATTTGTTAAATGGAAATAAACCAAAAGAGCTTGGAGATTTCTAACAGCAGAAAATATTGCTTTAAAGTTACATCAATTTTACACGAATAGCAAATAAGCACATGTAAAGATGTTCTATATCATTAGTCATTAGGGAAACACAAATGACAATCACAATGCAACACCACCACACATCCTCTACAGTGACCACAGCTTTAAAAATGGACTATTCTAGGTGTTTGTGCCAATGCGAAACAACTGGAACTCTCATCCAATCTTGACAGGAATGCAAAACAATACAAATATAAAATGATACCAGTTCAGAAAATAGTTTGGCAGTTTTTTAAAAAGTTAAACTTATACATTCCATAGGACCCAGAAATCCTATTGTAGGTATTTAAACAATAGAAATTTGAAAAAATATATGTACAAAAGTACATATGTGAATTATCATAGTAGCTTTGTTAATAATAGGACAAAAACTGGAAAAAAATCCAAATAGTGGATTGAGTAAAGAAACTGAATGAACAAATGTGGTAGTAGCCATTCCACGTAATATTATTCAGCAATAAAAAGAAACAAGCTACTGACATATGCAGCAATTTAGATGAATCTCAAATGCATTATGCTAAGTGACATATGCCAGACTCAAAAGACTGAATAGTGTATAGTCTGTTTAAATGGAACTCTAGAAAAGGCAAAATTATAGTGACAGGAAATAGAGACCAGGGGTGGGAAGAGCAGATTGACTACAAAGGACAAGCAAATTTTTTCGCATAATGGAAATATTCTAAGCTGTATTGTGGTGCTGGTTACATAACTGTATACATTGGTCAAACTCATTGAATTTTCTGCTTAAACTGGTGCATTTTATTGTATGTAAATTACACTTCAATAAAGATGATTTGAAAAAAAATTTCTGTTTGTTTACTTGTTTTAAATATGAATTGCTGTTTGAAGTATTGAGTATCCTATCCTTGGAGAATTCCAAAAACAGTCCAAATGAATATCTGTCAAGCACATTGTAGAGGGGATTCCTGAATTGGGTGCAAGCCCAGAATAGATGGCCTTCAGAGTACTTGGGGTTACAGGACTTAAGCTTAAGGTTAGTACCGCCTAGTGTGTAAGCAGCAAGAACAATGATCTAAGAGTCAAGAGCCATTCCTTCCTTCCTTCATTCATCATTTACTGAACACATACCATGTGCCTGACACTGCTCAACAGTTTTGAGTTTGAGCTAGTTTGAGTCGGGTTTCTGTGAAATCGTACCGAAAAGAATCCTAACAAATATAAGCCCATTACTAGGTATTAAACTGGGTGATACTGACTTTAAGTGCCAAAGGAAGAGATCAATGAGGGTCTGAGGGAGTCAAGGAGACCACCCACTTATCTCCATCTCCACTGCCACCGCCTTGGTCCAGGCTGCCATCCCTCTCACCTGGACAATTACAGGATTTTCCTCAGTGGTTTCCGTGAGTCCACTCTAACCTCCTTGGGTCCATTCTATACATAGCAGAGGCTTTCAGTGGCCACCTGAAATCCAGATCTGACCCTTTGCTCTCCTAACTAAAAATTCTTTCATGGTGTCTCATTGCCCCAGGTTAGAGTCCAAATTCCTCAATGTGCTTCACAGGGCCTTTTGCAGCATAGTCCTGGGCCAAAAGATCGGCTAGGGAGGTGTTGTAGAATCCCTGTGACTGGTGAGGGAGGAAGGGCAGAAAAGGATGGCATGTAGAAATGATTAAGAAGCAAAACTACCTGGCCCAGGCTTTGCTGTTGGTCTGTGCCACCTGAGCCTCAGTTTCCCAAATCATCTAGAGATGGTGCTCTCAAAGGGCCTTTCGGTTCCGAGGCTGTAAGTTTATACTCTAGGTATGTTTTCCAGCTGCCCTTCTAGCTCTGCCTCTCTGTGTGTCCCTCTCACTCCACAGACACCTTTATAGAGAATTTTTATCTGCAGATATGAGTCACAGATTATAACTGGCTCAACCTGCAGGAGGCTTCACAGCCCATCCTGCTGATGGGATTCTCTGCCCAGAGGAACTGGAGGGTCATGTTACTGACCTGAAGTGCAAAAGAAAACCTGGTGAGTGTCCTTTGAAATGGGAGAAAAAGGAATTGCACTTATAGCCACTGACACTCTCCTGGACAATGACTGTTTCTTGGAATTTAGCAAAAGGGAGTGAGTGGGAGAGGGAATGGTCCGGTCTTTCATATCTTTCAGATGCCGTGTGTCCGAAGCACTCAAAACACTACTAGGAAGATGTTTCCTTCCAGTCAAATGGAAAGGTCACTGAACTGGCCATGAATCAATGGGCCACTCAGCCTTGGCTTGACCTCGACAATGTCACTTCAGCTGTAGCTCAATTTCTTTACCAAGCAGTCAAACACAGTAAGGATAGCTCAAGCTCATTGAATAATTCACATTATTTTCAATTTCACAGGCAGTACATGTTCGTTAAAGAAAATACAAAGCATAAATAATCATAAAAAGAAAAAATAGTTCTTAATCTCACCATTCCGACATAAACAGATGTTTTTCTATTTGAACCAAAATGAGATCGCAATTGCACGTCCCCTCCTGCACCCAATTATTTTTTTAAATAATATATTGTGGACATCTTTCCAGATCATTAAATTTTCTTCTATATTATGATACTCAGATGTGACTGGATACCCATGGGTGTTCTCTGATTGAAGCCAGTCTCTGTATTTCATTCCACCCTTCAAAAACGTACAATTCCCAAAGCACTGCCTGGCACTGCATATTTTACTGAAGACTTTGTGAGCCGTGGAGGAGAGAGTTATATTGCTCATCATCCAGCTAACACCCTCCCACATCCCACTTGATACCTCTGTTCTCTCTATAATCTGACTTTCCTGCTCCCCCTTCCCACAGCTCTCGAAACCACCACTTGTTCTTCTAGTCCATTCACTTGTATATGTGACGCAGCAAAACAATAATTAGATAGTATTCCTCCAGGATGTCCCGTGGAAATTAATTTATAGCATTTATTCCTTCGTTCTTTCAAAAAAACCAAGTATCTATTATAATATAGGTGTCGTTTTGAGTGCCGAGAGATTCAATATTCAACGAGAGAAAAATAACTTGGTTCTTGTGGACCTATATTCTTCACCCTATTGAAGAAAGTCTCATAATATATTTTAACAGTCACCTCTTTAGGAACGTCTATGTTATTTCCCTATGGTAAACAATGCCGAGGTGAACATCTTTGTGGCTTAGATCTGCATTTCACAACTTTGAGGAGACAAGGCCAACAAAGCCTATAAAATGAGGTGGAAAATGACAAGAGCCACGTGAGGGTGCAGATGAGGAGAATCTATGGGACCTCAGAGGAAAGGGAGTCATTTCTGTCTGAGGCCAGATCAAGGGACGCTCCTGGAGCTGGAACACTGGAGCTGTGTCTTAGGCATTGGGAAGGATTTCACCAAGTTAACAAAATAGCAAGAGCTTGCAAGGTTGCCTGGTTCAAAAAGCCCACGGCATATTCAGATGCCGGGAACTGCCCAGAGTGTGTGCAGTGGGTGGCGAATGAGGGGAGAGGTAAGATGAGGGTCTGGGCAGGAGAACTGAAGTCTAGCATGCCATGCTCAAGAGCGGAGGCTTTAGTCTGAAGTGTGGGAAGCTTCTGAAGGTTTTTGAGCACAGAGATCGGAGAAGATATTATTTGGATATGTAGGTCCCTATGTTTCCTTCATATACTTGCTAGATGATAAAAAGCCCCTGGAAAGCTTGATAAAATGCAGATCCCAGACCCAGGTAGAGAGGATTTTGATGCAATCTTTCTGGGGAGTGTTGGTGGGTGGCTGGGTGGTGATGGTTTGATCAGTTCCTCATATCAGGGCAAGCCTCAGCTCATTCTAAGTTCTCTGTCTACTGTATGTCAAAACCTACCTCCTTCAGTTGTATCAGGGTTAGGGTAGCAGATAAAGCATGGGGATATTTCCTGTGGGGTGATATGTGAAAGGATCAACAGGGAAATGTCTCCTACCACAATGACCCCAACTCCAATGAACCCAGACACTCATGGGACTGATTATCCCCTCTCTTCCCTCAGCCTCATGGGTGCTGGAGAGAAGCAGGCTGGCCAACTGGCATGAACTTTGGTCTAATGTTATCACTCTTCCTGAAAAATTCAAAAGTGGCCAAGCTATTCAAAGGTCTTTTATGACCAGGAGGACAAAAGTCAGCTCCAGCCATTAGCTATTGATTATGCCTCACCACACCTTGGGCAAGATCCTTGTCCCATTTTTACAGAGAATAAAACTGAGGTCTCAGGGTTATTCTAACAGGTCCCTAGATGATGCCAAGATGTCTTATCAGACTCCCAGGCAAGCATGTTCAGAGAGAGACAGCTTCTAAACCCTTACCCACAAAAGTTGTTTGTGTGGAGTGAAGGAGGGGAGATTCGATGTCCTGTCCTGCAGAATGCAGATTTATACCTAAAATCAGGGCTCTCCACAACAACAACGACAAAGTTGTCATTACATAAAGCACAAGAGGTATTAACTAACCTTAACATGGTAAACACTTCACAGCATATGCGTGTATCAAATAATCACATCATACACCTTAAACTTACACAATGCTATATGTGTTATATTATTAGATCTCAATAAAGCTGAAAGCACATAAATAAATAAACAAATACATAAATAGTAAATCAAACCAGGATTCTTCCACTCTGGCAGGAGTGTCAACAGCAATCTGTATCAAGAACTTTAAAAAGGTCTAGACCCTTTGGTCTAGCAATTTCACTTCTGGGAATATCTCCTAAGGGATTAACCCTCAATACAGACAAGGTTCCTAACACAGAGGTATTCATTGTAGCAGTATTCACACCCGCTGGAAAACAAAATCAGCCATGTCTGTGCTAGCGATAGACAAAATTGCTAACGTTTATGGCACTGGGCTGTTTGCAGAGCATTTTACCTGCATTATCTCACTGAATCTTCGCAGAAGCTCTATAAGGTAAATACTGGTGTTATCTCCATTTTGCAGGTAACTGCAAAGGAAACTGGGGCACAGAGAGGTTAAGTGACATACATGCCCAAGATTACATAGCTAATAGCAGAGCGGAGCCAGGATTTAAGCAACGTGAACGAATGCTTCTGTTGAAATGGTTTTTATTCAAAAGGATCAAAATTGATATATGGAATGATCACAACTCTATAAAGCAATAATAATAATAAAAACGACTCAGATTTATTTTTAAAGACTTCAAAGAAACACTTCTTAATATTACAGTGGTTCTCTTTAGGTACTGGGTGTGTGAATGTTTTGAGACTTTGCGGGGAGCAGAGGAGGTTCTACTTTTTTCTAATTTACACAATTATATATTTTTATATTTTAGGGAAAAAATGAACTTTTTGTTTGTTTTTGATAGGAGGTTAGAATTGATCATGCAAAAGCATGGTTCTCAAATGAAGGGATTTTAGGCAATGGAGGAGTTATCTAGGGGCGGTAAAGACCCTGCTGGAGCAGCCGCCAGAGGATCTTGGAAGTTCCTGAAGGTCTCACTTTGGTCTGACCTAGCATCACCTCAGAAGTGTGCAGAGAACAGCAGAGCAGAGAAGCCAAGATGGAGAAAGGTTAAAGAAATCCCAGAAGAAAACTTCCAAACCCTTGGCGTCAAAACCTAGGGGGACAACCCAGGAAGGTTTTCCAGTGTCGTGGCTGATGGCTGGGAGGCTGGAGGCATCGTTGTTTCCGGCTTCTGTCTGCAAGGTGGGACTGACAGCTAAACATCAAGGTCCCCCCATGGTGACCACACTGGGGGGCCAGAGTGGGTGGTGCCCGGTGCTAGCCCACTTCACCATCTGTGTTCCCCTTCTTTAAAATAGACAATTAATGTTTGTTCAGCCTAATGTAAAGCATGAATAAAAATTATTTTAGAAAACGTTGTCTGTAACTATTACTAGAGTGTAAAACACTGTGCTTGTTGGATACACATACCTTGCGAACAACCCCTCGCCCCTCCTAGGGAAGCACCGTGCCCTCCACGTCTTGACTCCACCAGCATGTCTTGAGGGGTAAGGAGGCTTAAGATAGGGGCTAGGGGAACGGCTTGGCAGGCAGGGCAGGTCCTCTGAGGACAGCAGGAGAGTGTGGGCCAAGGAGCCTGCAGAGAGCAAGGCCGGAGGGAAGGGTCCAGAGTTGCTTGGAGGTCAAGGTCAGGCCAGTACAGCTGCACCAGCTGCCTAAAACTAGTGGCTCTACGTTCAAAATCTTGGTTAATTACAGATCTTTTCCAATATAAAATAGTAGATATCATTACAGAAAATTTAGAAAAAAAGAAAAAGATAAGTAAAAATAAAAGACATACTTTTATTTTAAAGTACATTTTATTATTAAATATATTTTCCCTATGAGTGTAAGTTAGGAGTATTCTGTGTTTACTTTAAACATTTGTGTTGTTTTAATATTAAAAGGAATACCTGCCTTATTTACGTTAAGTAACGTCTGTTGTTAATTAGGTAAACACAGAATAAGGCAGAAACAAAAAAAAGTGTTTTATTTTTATCAAAAAATCTTTTATGTTTCTGAAACTTTGTTTTTAGATCTAAAGCAGGTACTCAGTAAAAAAAGTACATATCTTTAAAAGTACTGTTACCAAATTCAAAAAGTACAGAGATGAGTATACAGTGAAAAGTCAGCCTCTTTCCCTCCCTCTCCTCTTCTCCAGCTGCTCAAGTCCCCTGCCCGAGGAACACCGTGCTTGCTGTTTTTTTATTCATTTTGGCAGATTACTTTGCATATGCAAATGTATGTGCATACATTCTTTAGCAGTTATGTGTGTGTGTGTGTTTATGCTAATTGTGGCACTATGTTCTGAATATTGCTTTTTACACAAGATATTTTGGGGATCTGTCCATAGGACATGTAAAGAGATCTGTCCTTACCCCTATTGCCTTAAAAGGTCCTTCTTGGTGTCTAACCAGAAACTCTTACAGCTGTCAGCCACTCTAGCAAGGCCTGCAGCCCCAAATAGGTAGGAGAGACAGGGAGGGGGTGGTTCAAGGATCCTCCTCTTTTTCTTCCTTCCTTCTTTCTTTCTTTCCTTCCTTCCTTCTTGCTTTCTAAAATGAAAACAATTCGTTGTTTTTATTCACTCTGATTATTAATGAAAAACATCCTTATTGTAAAATGATCAGCTATACCAAAAAAAAAAAAAAAAAAAAGAGTGAAAAGTCACTCTTACTGTTACCCAGAAATAGAATCCTGGTTAACATTTTCTCATCTGTGCTTCCAGTTGTTTTTTTGGGAGCACACACAATTTTTTTTCACCACTTTAATCATTTAAAGTGTACAGTTCGGTGGCATTTAGTATATTTACAATTTTGTACGACCATCACCACAAAGTGGCTCCAAAAATTTGTCTTCACCCTGAAAGAAGCCCCAGACCCATTAAAGAGTCACCACTCCCTATTCCCTTCTCCCAGCCCCTGGTAACCACTGATTTCCTTTCTGTCTCTATGGATTTGCTACCACTCTGAGTATTTTCTATAAGTGAAATCATGTTATATGTGGCCTTTTATGTCTGGCTTTCTTCACTTAGCATATTTTCAAGGTTAATCTATGATACAACACATATCAGTATTTTATTCTTTTTTATAGCCAAATAATATCCCATCGTATGAATAGGCTGTATTTTGTTTACCCATTCGTCAGCTGAGGGATACATGGGTTGTTTCCACCTTTCGTTTATTGTGAACGGTGTCGCTGTGAACATGTGGGTATAAGTTTTTGACTGAACACCTATTTTCAGTTCCTTTGGATATGTATTTAGAAGTGAAATTGCTGGGTCAAATGGTCATCCTATGTTTAACTTATCGAGGAAACACCAAACCATTTTCTACAGTGGCTGCACCATTTTACATTCCTACCAGCGATGTGTAAAAGTTCTTATTTCTCTACATCTTTGCCAATACTTGTTTTATACACTTTTGTTTTGTTTTGTTTATTATAAACTTCTTAGTGCATATGAAGTGGTACCTGATTGTGGTTTTGATTTATATTTCCCTGATGACTAATGACTAATGATATTAAGCATCTTTTCCTGTGCTTATTGACTATCATCTTAACCATTTTTAAATGTGCAGTTCGGTGGCATTAAATGCATTCATAATGTTGTGCTACCGTTACTTCTGTCCAACTCTAGAGCTCTTTTCATCTTATAAAACTGAAACTTTATACCCGTTAAGCAATAACTCCTCATTCTTCCTTCCTCCCAGCCCTCGACAACCACCATTCCACTTTCTGTCTTTATGATTTTGACTACTCTAAGGGATGCATAGAAGTGGAATCAGACAGTATTTGTCTTTTTGTGACTGGTTTATTTCACTTAGCATAATGTCCCCAAGTTTCCTCCATGTTGTAGCGTATGTCAGAATTGTCTTCCTTTTTAAGGCTGAGTAATGCTCCGTTGTATGTATATACCACATTCTGCTAATCCATTCATCTATCAATGGACACTTAGGTTGTTTCCACATTTTACCTATTGTGAATAACGCTGCTATGAACATGAGTGTACGCATATCTCTTCGAGACCTGGTTTTCAATTCTTCTGGGTATATATTTAGAGGAAGAATTGCTGGATCATATGATAATTCTATTTTTATTTTTTTAAGGAACAGCCATACTGTTTCCACAGTGGCTATATATACCATTTTACATCAACACTACACAGGGGTTCTAATTTCTCCGCACACAACTTTTTAAACCAAGTGTTTTAACTTAACATATGGGCATCTTTCCAATTCAGTGGTATAGAATGTTACCAGATCATTTTATAGCACTTTATGAATATACTACAATTTGTTTCAACAATCCCTTAATATCGGCTATCTTCATTATTTCAAGTTTTTAACTATCACAGATAAGGATGCAATGAGCTTCATTATAATGTACATATTTGTGCACTTAGCCAATTATTTTCTTTGGATAAATTCCCAGAAGCAAACTTATTGGGTCAAAGGAAAGGCATATTTTTAAAGCTTGGGTGAATGCTGCCAAATTGTCCTCCAAAAATGTCCCATTTTGAACAGCAGAAAGAGGTGCCTATTCTTACTCGGGGTCCAAATGGCCTTTCCCCAACATCATTTCCAGAGAAACAATGTAAGGGTCCTGACACGCTCCTTCTCAGGGCAGAAACCTTGAACAAGATAGTCACAGTCCCATTCAACAGAGAAGTCCTACTCTCAGATCCGGAAGGGCCCTTGGCAAATCTTTATTGGAATTTTTATTATAAAGACAATTTGTCTGTTTTGTTTTGTTTTGTTTTTCCATCTGTTATTTGTCTATTTCTTCCTCTAGGCTATAAGTTGCATGTGGCCAGGGATTGTGTCTGGCTCGCTTACTGTGAATATCGATGTCTTGTAAAGGGTTCATTATCATTAGGATAAAGTACAAGACAGCTTACCACAAGCTAAAACTCTGAGAATAGGAATGGTGTCTGTCGCTGCCTTTTGTGTCTCCTATGCTAGCACTGGCTCTGGCATGTAGTGGCTGCTCAGTAAGTATTTGTTGAATGATTCAATGAAAGTACCCGGCTCTAGAGTGTCGATGGTAGTAACAGATCTGAAAACTTCCAGTTTAGTGCTCTTTCTGCCCACTACACCCTCTTACTCGCTTTTCTTTTAATGTTTTATACTGGATTTCTGTCTTTATGTTCCCTTGGTTTCTGCCTGTCAGCGAAGCCAGATTTCTGTGGCCAAAAACCAGGCATGGGACATCAGCTGTTTGCAGCCCTGAAGTTCCATTTAACATTCTCGAATGACTTTTCAGTGGTGAGGACCAGGAAGGGGGATTTCCCCATGCGTGTCCAGCTCTGGCCTATCTGTGCCCCCTTTGCCTGGATGCTATTCTGTGGGCTGGAGTCAGCACGAAAGCTATTTTTGACTAAGTGGCTACCTAATCTTACATAACCCTCAGCGATTCAGGCCAAGGTCATTCAGCTTAGTGCATGAAAGACACTTCAGAGATAGTGATTTTCCCTTCACCAGAGCCCTTCCTGAGACCCAGAGCTGGGAGGGTAGTGTCATGATGGTGGCTCCAGGTCTCCACTGCAAAGCCCACGTAAGACCTTCTGAGCATAGCTTGACTTCTGTAACAAGCCCCCAGAGAATTCTCCAAATATCTTCTTCCTCAATATCTTTAGCACTTGGATAGAGTTACAAATCCAGGATGCAGGTTGTCGGGATCCTTGTTCCCCCCACACATACATCTGGTCCTGTTTCTTCCACTAATGTGAAGGTGCATGAGGAAGACCTTTGTCACTCCTATGGGAGAAGTGATAGGCCCACATTTTAATCTCAATTTTGTTTTATTGGAAAAGAGATAGAAGGATATTCAAAGTCCTTTCCTATCTCATTGGCAAGCCCTTAGCCAAAAGCCTGACATATAACAGCTGCTCACTAAATGCTTAGTGAATGGAATTCACCACCTGCTCCCTCAGACCTGCCACACCCAACTACCTGCCAACTCCGAGTCCTGCTGACTCTGCACCTTTGCTAGGCTGTTTCCCTCACCTGATAATCCCTTCACTGCATGTTTTGCCTTCAGGGCCCAGTTCCAAGCCGGATGGAATCGGCTCAAGACCACCTTTCAAGAACCCATTAAACAGAATGTGTTATTCTTTGGTTTATATTTGCCTAGCATGCTGCTCGCACTTCTGTTTTGAGCTTTTCATAACATAACTGGTTATGCACTCATCTGTTTCTTCTGCCAGACTGTGATCTTCTTGAGGGCAGGGTCTGGCCCTTCATCATCTCTGTATCTCCTACACATACCGCTGCGTGGCACTTATTGAGCCCCTTGTAAATATCCATTCGTTGGATGAATGAATGACTGGAGACACAAATGAAGTCTGCAGGTCACAGAATCATTTGTGTTTTAAATCTAACATGGGCTGGCTGAAGGCAAGAGACATGAACGATAACCCCTTGATTTAACATTCCAAATGTTGATGATGTTGATGTAGCTCTCTCTTAAAAAAAAATGTAATCCCAAAAATAATTGTTATTCATTGTAGAAAACACAGCACAGCCACAGGAAAATCACTTTTAACATTTTAGTATATCTTTTCAGACTCCTTTTTTCTATTGTACCCTCTGCCCCCACCCTGTATTTTTACAGAAATGAGACCTCATTACACTTACTGTTTTGTAACCCATTTCCTTTAACAATAGGTAGAGGATAACGGCAATTATTGGCCCAGTTCCCTTTCCGAGGAAATGATGTTCTTCTCTGTTTAATTCAGGAGCACTCATATTAGGTCAAGGAGACCCCTCCCCTGGTTTTAGTTGATTGGTCCAGAGGCAGGTCTTGACTCCAAATGGGCCAATCACAGTATGTCACTGCTCTGCTCACGTTGATGGGTTTTGATTCAGATACTTGACCTAAGGTGGTCGTTTTACTGCTTGCTTGGGACTTCTGGATTTAGGGCTAAAGACAGCTTCAGGTGGACTCTTTTCTGTGTCCCAAACCTTTTTCCCCATTATATGGTCTGCAGGAAGAAAGAGAGTCTGGCATGAGAAAGGAGAGGCAAACATGGCAGATGGAGAGGGAATGCTGGACCTGAGTGCAGACGCCTGCTGTCTTAAGGTCTATCCACGCTGTGGTCCTTCTCAAACCTTTGTTGTCCAGCTCTCCTTCAGATTCCATGAACCAACGAATTCTTCCTCTACTTTTTTCCATTTCAAGATAGATTTCTGTCACTTGCCACTGAACAGCTCCTAACACACACACGTGTCATGAATGTAATTCCATGCCAGTAACACACATGCACAACATCATTTTTAATGGTGGCAGGGTATTGTCTCGATTTCTACTTTTAACCAATCTCTTGTGGTTGGATATCTGGATTATTTCCATTTTTTCACTGTGATGAGCAGTGCTCTTGTAGACACCCTCATATCACTGTTCACACTGTTGACACTGTCATTAGATGTCTTCATGAGATTACATTATTTCATACTGAGTTGGCCCCAGTGAGTTTGACTCTAATTAGTCTTTTGCAAGGGGTCGGGAGTGTTCAGGGTTTGGCTCTCATTTGCCTATACTATGTCCAAGTATTGTGTTGAAAAAAGTAGGTATGGGGTCAATCATGGTCATGAGCATTTTCAGGGGATTTCGTAAACACAAAGACAGGTCCCTGAGTGCATAGTAGACACCGGGTCTCCCAGCTTCAAGGTCAATGGCTGAGTCCCGAGGGTTTATCCCAGAAGGCGAGGGAAGAACATGGCTGTGAGAACACATTTGGCACCTGATCCCAGGGAGTAGGGCACAGTCCTCAGTCTGGGAGGTCACGGGACAAATCAGTCAATAGTCTCTATGCTGAGCACTGTGCTCAGTGTCAGGTTACAGGGGACAAGAAGGCAGACACAGTCCCCACGACTCTGGAGCACGCGGTCTGGCGGCACAGACAGACGCTGAGTGTGCACTACCACGAAGAGGAGTGAGGGTCGCCCTGGGTAATGCCTGGAGCCTTGGGTGGACGGGTCAGCAGCTCGTCCAGTTCTGAGACGTGAAAGATGCGTAATGATAAGCCCAGGCAGAGGAAACAGGCGATGAAAAGGCCAAGAAATAGGCAAAATGGAGAGCATTCAGTAGATAGAAAGTCCCATGTGGTTTGAACATGGAGAACTCGGTCAAAAGAGTAAAAGATGAGGCTGCAGAAACTGTAAGACCTCCTCCTGGCCAGGCCTCGTGGCTGATGCTAAGAACTCTTTCCAGAGAGCAATGGGGAGCTTTGGAGGGTCCAGCAGGTTTGGAAAAGGGGTGATCCATGGTCTGCAGGGGGAGGCAGAGAGAGATTGAATCGAAAAGGAACAGGGCCCATGTTTCTGGCACTTGTGGTCTGTTCTAGGGGCCGGAGGATGTCTAAAAGTTTGTCCATTCCACTTAAGTCTCAGGCCTTTGAGTTCAGCCCCTGGGCAGTGAGAGCCAAATCCAGGTACTGGACCAGCCTTCTCATCACTGTTGCGGCCTTCTGCAGGTCAGCCCAGCTTCTATCCCAGGGTCTGCTCTTTTAATAGATAAATACAATACTTCACATATAAGCACACACAAAAATATATCTCTACTTTTGACATAAAGGAACAACATGCCTCCCACCCCCAGCTTGCTTCCCATACAAGAATCTTTGTTATGAAATTAAGTGGTAGGACATAATGGAACTGAAAGTGCTTGTAAAAGGAAAAAGGGTTAGAACAGTGGCTTTCGATTTTTCTTTCCCTTAAGCAGAAGTCTTCTTTTCAAATTAAACCTTCTTGTACATCTCATAGTCATCTGCTCCCACAATATCATCTTTGGAAACATCTCGAAGTATCCGTGTCCAAAACGAAGGCCTCGGATTCTGCCATCTTCTTCAAATCTGCTCTCCTTCACCTTCTCCACCTTCGTTCTGACACCTGCTCCTACCCAGGTGTTCATGCTAGAAGCTGGGGAGGAGCCCTCTTGCCGCCCCCCGTCCCATGCTCACAGGCTGCCATTCTCCCCACCGTCACCAGTCCTGCGAACCAACCACCACTCACCTGGATTTTGCCGTAGCCCTATGTCATCTCCCCGAGACTGCACTTGCCCCTTTCCAGTTCAATGCTCAGATACGGGCCAGAGTGGAACATACAACAGAGTCGTGCACAAATCATAAGCAGTAAGCTTGATGAGTTTGCCTAAAATGAACACACCTGTGTAACCAACACCGAGACCAAGAAGCAGAACATCATGAGCATCCCAGAAGCCCCTGTATGTCTCTTTCTGCTCACCCTCATTTCTTCCCCAGATAACCACTATCCTGACTTCTAACACCATAGATTAGTTTCACCTGATTTTGAACGTTAAATGCATGGATTAATTGAATATATAGTACATGTGAAATATATAGTATATGTGAAATCCATCCACATATATAGTATATGTGAAATCCATCCACATTTTTATGTGTGGTTTATTCATTTTCATTGCTGTATAGCATCCCATAGTCTGACTATACCATATATTCAGTTGAGTGCTCAGAGACAGTTGAGCAGTTTATCATTTGAGGCTATGACAAAGAGTGTAGTTATCAATATTTTTGTCTTTGGTGCACATAAGGATGCATTTTTGTTGTGTATCTACTTAGGAGTAGAATCGCTTCATCCTAAGATATGCATATATCCACAGAGCGATATTTTTAAAGCATGATCAGATTGTAGCATTCTCTTGCTTACATCCTTTATGGCTTCCCCTTGCCTTGAGAATCAAGCTGAGACTTTTTATCTCAAACCACATAAGCCTTGCATACTCTGGCATCCCTTACCTCTGCCTCCCCACCTCGAACATTGTGCAGACTACTTTCCTGCCATATTGACCTCCTATTCCATTCTCAGAGCTTGCCTAGGAGCCTGCCCACTTGAAATGCCACTATTTCCAACTGGCTGAGTCCTGCCTATTCTTTACATATCTGGTCAAAGAGAATTTTCTCAGAAGGGCCTCTCCTAATCCCCCAATCTAAAAGAGCAATCGCCATTACTGTCTCTCATTGCACAGCTCATAATTGCACTTAACTACGGTTTGGAATTGGCTGGTTAATGACTGCCTCATCCAGTAGACTGTAAGCAATGATTGACTGACATTGTCATGTCCACTGCTGGATCTCCAACACCCTGAACTAGGCAGGAACTTAGTAGGTGCTCAGTAAATATAAATGTGATATAGAGAGTGGATAAGAACCAAGACCTTGAAGTCACACAGGGACCAGGGTGCAAATCTTGGCTCCATTACTCCCTACTCTTATATCTTTAGGCAAGTTACCTAAGTTCTCTGGGCCTCAGTTTCCTCCTCTGTAAAACAAGGATAATCCTCCCAGCTTCTCAGACAGGTTGGAAGGACAGGGTGAGCATATTTGTATGTGTGCTGCCTACAGTGTTGGACAAATGGTAAGTGCTATTTAAGCAATGGCTTTCCGTGGACCAGCTCATGGAAGCCTCACCACAATCTCGGGGCAGACATCTCATAAATGAAGAAATTAAGAAACCAAGGCCCAGGGAGATTAAATATTTTGCCCAATAATTCTGGATCCAGGTCCTAGGCCCTTGTCCACTACAGTACCGGTGGGAGCATGTGAAAGATCAAAAAAGACAGAGGAAAGGGCAGGGGTGGGCTCCTGACAGTCAACAGCCCCGTCCACCCCAACCCCCTTGACATCCATTCATCCCCATGAAGCCCGAAGGCTAGGAGCACAGTATGAAAACCATTGGGTTACACAAACATCCGTGGTTATTAATAGCTATGAAGGAAAAAATAGAAAGATCTGATTACATACAAATTTTAAACTTCTATATAACAAAAGACACCACAAGCAAGGTCAAAAGATAAATGAGAGTGAGGGAGAAAATATTTAAACTTATATAACAGAACTTTACTATCCCTGGGATGAACATGCTCCTGCAAATGAACTGAAAAAATACAAGTGACCCAATGGAACATGGGCAAAGACTGTGAACAGTGCACAGAAAAGGAAATGAAAATGGGCAACGAACATGTATAAATAGAGAAATGAAAATTAAATAATGAGCTCCCATATGTCTCCTATTATTGGCAAAAAATGAAAAACATTGGTAACATTCATAGCTGATAAAAGTATAAGAAAACTACTTCCACACCCATTGTTGGGCTCTACAAAAATTAATTACATTCTCTTAAAAAAATTTTCGCAAAATATTATGACCAAAAAAATGTGTGACAACTTTGAGAAATGGAAACAATAATAGATAGTAATATAGAGAGATAGATGATAGATGGATGGATGGATAGATAGATAGATAGATAGATAGATAGATAGATAGATAGATAAATGGACAGAATAGTCATTGCAACAGTTTTGTAATAACAAGAATCTAGAAACACTGTGATTGCATCATCACAGGTGCACATTATATAGCTGTAAGGCAAATGGGATAGACCCATGTATGACAACCTTATATGAACTGCAAAAAAGGATGTTAAAGAATAACGTTTATGGTCTAATTCCATTTTAATAGAAAATGAAACAAACACACCCAAATCACCCCAAACCCTTGTTTAAGCAAAGAAAATTGTAGGGAAATCAAATTTCTAATTACAGTGTGTCCAAGGAGTTAAACCGATGGTGTTAGTTTTGCCTCAGATACATCTAAAAATTTGAATTGTTGCCATAGTCATGCACTTTATTAAAAAATTCATAAATAAGCCCTGCTCCTTAATAATGACTTACTTTGTTACCTGCCTGTCTAGTCTTGTAAAACCTTCTCTGCTTCAATACCTACCTAGCTTCAGATCCTACAAATAAGCTGCTGGTCTGGGAGAAGGTGTTAATTGTCTTCTGATTAAACTCTTAGCTTGCTTTGCTGCTCAGCCTTCCAGGAAGAAGACACTTGTTTATTATTTTTATTATTATTATTATTATTATTATTATTATTGTCATCATCCTCATCATCAGTATTATTATCAGTATTATTATTATAAAAATAAACATATGTTTTGAATATGCAACACATGCACATGGTAGAAAATTTTAAATGAATAAAAGAATGTATAATGAAAAGTGAGTTTTATTCTCTTCCCAGTATCCTAACACCCAGTTCTACACCAGTTTCTTGTGTATCCTTTCAGATATTCTAGGTGGATACTAGCAGATACATGTATATATTCTTTTTTTTTAAAACACAAATGCTGTACATAATGTCTATACACACCAATAAATTCGTTCATATGGAAGTTGCTCGATCTGAGCCAGGCACTAGATTAAGATCCTTGCTCTCACCCAGCTGACCTTCTAGTGGGAAAGAAACAAATTATGTAGAAGAAAAAAAATAATAGAAGAAAATGAACAAATATCAGATGATGGAATATGCTTTGGAGAAACTCATTCTCAGTTAAGAGAAGGAGGCAGGGGAAGAAGTAGAAAGGGGAAGGGCAGGGAAGAGAGGGACCTATTTTAGATGGAGAAGCCAGGGAGGATCTTCAGGAGGCGACATTTAAGCTAAGAACTAAATGACAAGAAGGAGCAAATGTTCCCGGTTTCCTTGCTCTGATGACCTTCCAACGAGAGATTCCACGGGCAGAGTTTCAGCTTGAGCACAGTGGAGAGAGAGGAGGGCGGGCTCTGAAGTCTTAGAGGCATGTGTTCATATCTCAGTTTTACCATTGAAAAACGGGTGAGCCTTGGGCAAATTATTTAAGCTCACTGTGCCTCAGTTTTCTCATCTGTAATACGAGGTTTTATAAAAATAGTCCCAACCTCATCGGATCACAGTGAGGATTAAATGGGTTTAATAACATGGGTTTAATAATGTGGGTTGCCCAGGCTGGCACATAGTGATCAAAAAATGATGTTAGGTAAAGAATTCTTAGACAAAAGTCAAAAGTATGATATGTAAAAGAAAACTGATAAAAAATTTCCTTCATCAAAGTTAGAAATGTTTGCTCTGCAAAAGAAAATGTTAAGAGGATGAACAGACAGGTTATAGTTTGGGAGAACATATTTGCAAATCACACATCTGACAAAAAGCTGATACCTTGAATATAAAAAGAATTCTCAAAACTGAACGGTAAGAAAACAAACAACCCAATTAAGAAATGGACCAAAAACTTGACCAGAGGCTTCACCAAAGAAAATAGATAATGGCAAAAAAGCACGTGAAAAGATATTTAACAGCATTAGCTATTAGGGAAATGCAAAATAAAGCCATGATGAGAACCGCTATAGACCTATTAGAATGGCTTAAAAATGAAACCAAGCAAAACTCTGACAATACCAAATGCTGACAAGATAGAGAGAAACTGCGGCCCTTATGCATGGCTAATGGGAATGCAAAATGGTACAGCCACTCTGGGAAACAATTTGGCACGTTCTTATAAAGCTAAACCTACACGACTCAGCAATCTCATCCCTAGGAGATTACCCTTGAAAAATGAAAACTTATATTTATATAAAACCCTGTACAGAGATAGCATCTCTATTCATAATTGCCCCAAACGAGAAGCAACCCAAATGTCTTTCAAGGAGTGCAAGGAGTGAACAGATAAACTGTGGTAAATCTATACTACTAGAGAGTTATCAGGAAAAAAAAAAAAAAAAAGGTACAAACTACTGATACACGCAACAACTGAATGAACAGGAAAGAAGCCAGTCTCAAAAGGTTACATACTACATGATCCCATTTATATGACATTCTTGAAAAGACAAAGCAATGGAGAGCAGATTGGTTGTTGCCAAAAGGTAAAGCTGGGGGAAGGATACGACTACAGAGGAGCAACTCAGGGTGGTTTTTGGGCTGAGTGGTGGTTACACATATCTTAAAATCCATAGAAATGTACACGATAAAGTCAAATTTACTGCACGTTAATTTAAAAAATAAAAAAAAATTGAAAATGATCGATGTCATCATTATAAGTCCAGTCCCTCCTCCCTCGTTTTTCCTCATTCTCCGCAACTAGAAACTCCTTAGTCTACGGCCATGCCACCCTGATCGTGCCCGATCTCATCTGATCTCGGAAGCTAAGCAGGATTGGGCCTGGTTAGTATTTGGATGGGAGACCACCTAGGAGTACTAGGTGCTGTAGACGTTAAAAAAAAAAGAAAGAAAGAAAGAGACTCCTTAAGGAAGAGACACTTCTACCCCTAAATATTTGAAGGCATTCTTAATAACTTGGCTTTGTTACTATGCATACAAAGGTGATACATTTTTGTCGAAAAGAAAGGAAAGGAGGGAAGGCAGGAGGAGGAATTCAATCATTACAGAAATATGTAAGGTAGAAAGCAAAAGCCTGCAGGAATCCCACCCCTCAGAATTCACCGCTGGGAGAAGCTGCCACCAGAACCATTTCAAAGCAATTTTATACAGTTGTTTCTTCACAAGTTTCAGAACTCATACTGTGGGATTTACTCTGATTGATTGCTCAGGAAAACATGGAGGGCTCTGGGGAGACGACCTTGAAAGGTTAACATCCTGGATGCCAGCCCATCCTTACATCAAGTCAAAGCATTTCACAGTTGGATGGAGTCTTAGGGTGATCTCGTTCACTAAAGGTCATCCAGTTCCTTCCTGCACCTTTCTGCCACCACCCCCAACAAGGAAGGCTCTGTATTTCATGGCAGCCTCTTCCCCACACCCTGCCCTCCTCTTCTGTGCCCCAGCTGCCACTTCCCATTCAGCTCGCTCCATCTGCATTCACTGTTTGGATCATTCAGTCAGCGTTCAACAAATAATTCATCTGTTCCTGCCTTCCTTCGTTCAAAAATGCTTACTGAGTATCTAATATGTGCCAAGTGCTGTACTAGGGTACAAGAGTACCTTGGTGAACAAGATCCATACAGCTCCTGCCCTCCTGGAGCTTCCATTCTAATCAAAGTAGATGACAACTGACCACACAAGGATTCTAACATGTATTTCAATAGCAACTGTGCTAAAGCCTAGAAAATGGGAGTACGTGGTGTGGTGAGAACAAACCTGGACAGGACAGGCCATTAAGTTGGGACCTGCAGGATGAGCAGGAGTTGGCCCAGATCAGGGAAGACGGAAGGGCATGAGAGGTGGAGGGAATCACACATGCAAAGGCCTCGGAGGTCAGGATGGCTCATGTGTATTATGGAGACCGACAGGAGCTGGGATGACAGCAGTGGACAGGGCACAGTGACAGCTCTCTAGGGAAATGTTTTGGGGACTTTTGCCACTGGCTTCGTGCCCTCCCTTGCTCTTTCTCTTAAAGTCCTGCACTGGAAACAGAATGCTTCCTGTAGAGGCTCCAGGTATGTGATCTGGAGTCAGACTGATGTAAAGCCATCAGACCTGGGCTCCATCACTCACTATGGGTGTGCAAATGAGCAAAAACTTAATCTTTCCATGCCTCATTTTCCCACCTATAAAATGGGTATGAAATTATAACATGCGAGGATTTAATGGGATAATCCACAAACAGTCACGTAAAATCATGATCACAATGCTTGGTACTTCAGCAGTGCTCAGTTCTTGATAGCTAGTGTTGTTGCTATTAACATTGTTAGAGGTACAAGGGTGCTGACCCTGGAGGTGCAATCTCTGTATCGTCAAATATGGAGTTAACATAGAGCCAGGGATTCCTATAGACAGAAGGCCAAGCAGTGACTCCATTGGAATGATATTCTTTGAATCCATCAAGTAGGTTTTGGTTGTGGCCCTGCATTTGTCAGTGACACAGTCTGGAAAGTAGAGAACAGCTAAGACCCAGGAAGGTTCCTTAGTTGACAAATGGGTCCTGATAGATGACATCAGCCCACCGCCACCCCCACCTCCTGCCCTAAAGGCTGGACTCTGGTCCAAAGGATTCCAGCGATGCTGTCAGTAACGAGAGCCCCACAAAGTCCTCTCTGGGCCGAGGAGTCACGGGTTCTGCCTTCCCAGAAAAGCACCTTTGCTCCAGTGGGAGCATGCCTTTGGACTGATAAAGACTTGCTGTGTCCAGTTATGGGTAGGAATATTGCAAGGGGGTGAAGCTATTTTTTGCCACATGCTCTATCTCTTGGGCAGGCACAGTGACATTGCTTGGGATCCAAATAGCCCCAGCCATAGAAGGTCATGGAGCTGAAGGCTAGAAGGCCTAGCTCTCAAAAGGCCAGGTTGGGGTGGGGGAATTATTTGCATCACTAGTTGGGGTCCTGGGACCTTTAAGTGTCATCCTTTTATTCCCTAGCCCAGCTCCAACTCACTGTCCACAACTTCTGTTGAACTGATTTCTCTGGGCCCAGAGTCTGGTGGCAACCGTCTATTTTTAGCCTATGATTCCCCAAGAATGCGGGTGGGCCCCTGTAGAGCAGGGGGAGGGAGGAGGATGGAGCAAGAGGAACTTCAGGGCCTGGAGGGCCAGAGAGGACACGGCCCAGCCCAAGCCCCTTAGCTCAGCCTTTTGACTGCGTGCTGTCAGGCATAGAGCCAAGTCCTCTGCCTTACTGGCCCACCCCAGCTCGGGACCACCCCAGCTCATGTCCCCGTGTTCCCCTTTTCTTCATCCCTAAAGGCCCTAGAGACACTGAGTTTTCTATTCCACTTTCTAGCCACCCCCATGCTCCTGGTCCCTTGGGGCTCTGGTACACATCCAAAGTGGGTATGGAACAGAACTCCTCAACACCCGCTTTTTTCTGCCTTTGAAGAGTGTCCCAGGCCTAACCTCTTGAGCCTGCCTGGCACCAGAGGAAGCACTTAAACATGTACAGATGGAAGGATAGATTTCACTGCTTCTCCCTATAGGCAAAAGGCCTGAATAATGGAAGAGCCAGTAAGGGGAAGTTCTAGGAGTTTAGAGCTTTACGAAATCCTTAAGTCATTGTCCCTAGTTGCTAGTTCCTGTCTCTTTTCTGAGAAGCTCCCTGGAGCACCCCTGGCCTCATCTTTGCCTTTTCAATTCCTTCCACCTTCAGCCTTCCCTTGACCCTCTTCTCCAGGATATCCAGGCCCTGCCCCACAGCCTGCATGAGAGTCCAGCAAAAGGGAAATCTGGCTGAGCTGGATCCAATCCTGGCTCCACATACTAACTGTGTGATCCAGGGCAAAACACCTTGCCCCCTGCAAGAAATGGTAGAGCTCTCTTGTGGGGTTGTGGTGAGGACTAGCAAGAGCGCATGTAAAATGACTAGCACACAGTAGGTGTTTAATGAATGGCGGTTGTTGTTTTATTATCAATAAATAAATGGCACAGAAAACCAAGTCTTATTCTTTTGTACTGTACCTGATCATTCTTCATATTTATAGAGTGCTTTAATATTTTGTAAAGCACTTACACGTCCATTAGCTCATCTAATCCTCACACAACTCCTTGAGAAGGGCTAAGTCATTATTACGTGATTATTATTCCCATTATACAGATAAAGACTCTCATGCTCCAGAAAAACATGGATGGGTCTTGCTTGCCATTGTGATGTCAATGCCCAACGCGGGGCCTGGAACAGAGTAGGTGCTCAAAACAAAACAAAGCAAAACCCTTTTGAAGGTATGGCCTACAGGACTGTGGTCTATATAATCCTATATGCCATGTACTCACATCTGGGACTTTGGTTTCTCCTGCTGGAAGCTAAGTTTCAGAGAGAAAATGGGCCTGTGCATGTGTAGTCATGAAAAGCAAATCCCAGAAAAAATGAGAAGGATTCCAGAGGAGAAATTAAATTTTCCTCTAAATTGACACCATAGAGAAGACTCTGCTGCATTTGAAAGAGCTGGGATGGGGTGGGTGAAAAGGTAAGAGAAAATTAAAATACGCGCAATCCCTTTTTAGGTCAAAAATCATTTTACTAATTTAAAGACATAAAAACGTATTATGTATAAGTCGATTTTTACTGCGAATTATCACAATCTGCATGTTCCACTGCAAAGTATAATCCTTGTTGTCAGGCAATAATTAAAAACTATGGTTTACTTTTAATTTATTGAATTAAAAAAAAACAATGGAGCGATAGCTGTTAAATTTTAGAGAATCTCCTTAATTTGTTGAGGAGAAGAAGCATCAGTCACCTACCCTTGACTTCCATAACACTTCTGATGCTGTGGAATTTAAGGTTTATAAAGAGAGACCAAGCATCTTTAAGAAAGTTTCCAAAACCATGTAGAAAGAAAAAGCCCAACTCACTGATGACAGTAATTGTCTCTTAGAACTTATCATTGTAAGTGTACATTTTGTTTTCTAATGACAGTAAATCACATTTTTTCCTCAGAATAATTTACAGTGCTTTTAGATTCTTGCAATCTAAAATAAAGCTGACATTTATTGAGCATCTGCTCTGTAGTAGCCACTGTTCTAAGCACTTTCTGTGAATTCATTCATTTACTCCTTCTAACAGCCCCACGACATAGGTACTTTTATTATCCCCATTTTACGGATGAGAAAACTGAAGTTCAAGGAAGCGAAGTGACTTGCCTAAGGTCCCAGGGCTACCAAGAGGCAGAACCAGGATTTGAACCCAGATTGAGAGCAATGCAGTAGATGGTTTGGTAGGAAAATTAGGTTCTAGTCATCCCTACTCACTTAGTCAAGTTACCTTCTCAAGTGGACTAGGGCAAACTCCCCTCCTCCAGCCTCATCATCCCATCGGACCATGTGAACCTTCTTCCCAGATCCTGCTCTAACGGGAATCCTTTTGTGACTTAGGTGGCTGATAAAAGCAAACCAATACTCCTAAAGTATTGCTTTAGACTTCTGAACTCGGAGCAATTTTAAACTCTTTAAGCTTTCGTTTTAAAGGAATTCTTTCGTTAATCTGTAGATGACGAGGTCACAGGGGCAAGAAAAAGCCAATAATTTCTTCCTGACTCCACATTTCTCAGTCATGCTGAAACTAGTCTGTCCGGACCCTTGTAAGGAAGCAGAAGAATCAGATCATACTCTGGGCCTTCCTACTTGTTTATTCAACCCTTACTGATGGAGGCTGGACCCTGTGAAAGGTGTGGGATCTCTGGGAGAGCAAGGCTCTGTCCTCACTCGGCTTACCTTCTAGTGGCAACAACTGACAACGAACAAGGAATCAAAGAGATGGATTAACCTACTGTGACTGAGTACTTGGCTCGGAAGGAAATCCTGTTTTTCGGTCAGACAATGCCAGTGTCCAGACAAGCTCCCGGCCCCCCAGGGCCTGGGGAGAGGGCAGGAGCACAACCGCCACCATCAGGACTAGAAATTTATAAGAGGAAACCCCCAAGCAGGGGGCACAGACTTCTCAGTCTTGCAACACTGGCAATCCCCCAGTGCACACAGTGGTCGCTTCCCCTTGTGAACCCACGTTCAGTTGCCCTGCCCTCAGTGCCCGGGGAACTGTACTGAGCTGACACTAGTGACAGACTGATGTTCAGAACCTCCCTACGGATTGATTTTTACATATCACTTTGGGAGAGCAAAATCTACCTGGTAGTGTTTGGACAACCTATCTTAAATATTTTACCATTTGGAGCGTTTTGTTTTTCAGGCTTGATTTCTTTGAGGAGCCAAAAAGCCATCCAGAATAAAATGGCACTGATGTCACCGCACACTTCTAATTCCTACCTTCAAAGCCAGTGGGAGGATCAGGGTGGATACCACCTCCTTTCGTGAGCCTGACACAAGGACTGTCCCGAGAGCCATCCCTCACTGTCCTGCACCTCAGAGTCCTGAGTCCTCTTTCTATCCATGATGTCAACCAGTCTTCGCGACAACTGGGAGAAGGCTGGGGGTTCTCACCCATACGTTCAGAAGCAGAACAGGTCATTTGTTTACACACGAGTTTGTGACCCCAAACGCCATGCTCTCTTTGCCATAGCGTGTTCCCAACCTTCTGTCATTCAAGTCCTCCCTCTGACATTTTGCCATATCCCTATGCCACCTGTACCTTTCTTTACTTAATCTTTTTTAAAGGTGGTCCATTTTTTCCCTTTAGCGTAAATGCCTTTGTTTAACGACGAAGCTTGATATCACTGCCCTAATTGGAAATCTGGTTTCGCTTACCCTAAATGGAAGGCAGCCATAGAGCAAAATGCAACGAAACGTCATCACCTCCCAGCTAGACACTGTTGCCTGCTGGAGTCTCCAAGCCTGAGGCCTGCTCTCTCTTTGCAAAAAAGGGAGAACGGCAAGTGTCAGAGGTGTTAAAGAGACCGGCACCCCACCGAGGCATTCTTCTTGAAGGTCTGAAGGGGAACTGAGGAAGGGTGAACTCTCTCCCTATGTGACAGAGTGCCGTGCCATGTCTGTGTGAGACACTGCCCACCGGTAGCTCCAGCTTCGCCTTTGGGGAAACCTGTAGTGTGGCACCCCTTCTTGGAAAGGAGAGGATGTTCCCTTGGCAACTCTCAAGTTGGTTCCCCCAAGCACCATCCCAACAGCCACCCTGACCTGTCTCAGAGGCCATCCTTTGCAAGTCCTTTTGTCTCTGCCTCCCCGCTGTGAAATCCCAGACTCCATCCCTGGCCACTCATGTCCTAGCACAAGGTCTTCCCTCTAGCTCACCTTCCGCCTCAGCCAGGCATCAGAGCTCTGCTTCTTCACTGCAACGCCCTCCGAAACACTCCCTCTGCTTCCCATTTCACCCCTTTGCTCTGTCTGCCAGGCTGAGCCCAGATGCCTTTCCGAAGCCCCGACCTGATCATGATGCTTCAGTGCTAACCCCGTCTTTGTCTCCCACCGCTCCCAGGATCACGATCTTCTTCCCTCGCAGGATTGTGAGGCCCAGCCCGCGCTGTCCTGCCCACACATCTGCCAGCCTCCTTCCTCCCCACCTCCCGCCTCTAGCTCTAGGATCACGCCATGTCGGGACTTATTCGGTTCCTTACCAAGCTCTCCCTTACTTGGGAATTTCATAAACAATATTCCCTCTGCTTAGAACACTGCTTCACGCCATCACCCACACATTCTTCCTGCCTCAGCTTAAATGTCACTCTCTCCTCGCAGCCTCAGCTGCACTCCCTCGAGGCAGACCCCTCCTCTTTGATGTCCCTGGGCTTCTCCCATTCTTCGCACTTTGTTGGAATCACCTTTGTCTGTTTGCCACTCTAGAACAGTGCCCAGGACAGAAATACTTGCTGACTGAATGGGTTACCAATCCCTCCCCAGGCCCACTCTCCACCTGCCCTACCCTCTGTCTTCATCTTATTAAACGCCACCTCTCCCAGCCTCCATGCTCCAGGTCAATTGCAACCTTTCCAGAAGCCTCCTCTGTTCACTCCAGCCCAGACAGAATTAGCCTTCCATAGGACTCTGGTAGCACCTGTTTGTTTGTTAAATGAATGAATGGGACATATTATAAAAGGAGAGAGAGAAAAAAAAAACAACTATGTTATTTAAAACTCGAACTCACTGTATTGACTTCTGCTTTCTAAGATTGAGGCATAATTCCTATCAGTGGAAAAAATAGATCTCTAAACTATTTACTTCCTGGGAGAGGCTGGTGGGAAAAAGAGAGACAACAGGCTGAAATTACAAAGCCTGTTTTTGGTGTTTTTTTTTTGTTTGTGTCGGTGGGTTTTTTGTTTGTTTTTGTTTTTTGTTTTGTTTTGTTTTTGCAGTAAAGGTAAGATCTTAAAAAGAAGGCCTCTTTCAAAAAATTACTTGGTTTGGGGGAAAATAATAGTTTGCGCATGGTACAAATTTCACAATGCAGATGGCCTTTCCTTTGCACGTCATACTAGTGAATCTATGAATGTGCTTGGAGATAGGTAATGGGTGGGGGTGGAGAATCCATTGCTGGAAATGAGACAGTGGGGGAAACTGCATTCCTGGGGGAGCCCCCAGAGGTAGAAAAGTAGACTCTAAGGGTGAAGGACTAACCCTCCTAACGGAGGTGTGGGGCCAGTTAGGGGGGGTGGCCAGGGAGGCAGTGTCAGGGCAGGGTGCCCTAGGACCTCCAGACCCAGGGCTGGCCAGCACTGAAGTTAGCATTGCTCACCTTATTGGCCACACCGAGCCATCAGAACAGTTTGCTACACTCATCCGTGCAGGGAGGATTTTGGAGGCAAACAAGAAAAGGTAAGTCTAGTTTCCCTGGAATCAAACAGCCCCAGGAGAGTAGGAACCCAAGGCGTGGGGACACGGGGAGGACAGAGGCACCTGGGAACTTACAGAAACTCTGGGAGGGCTTCAAGTCTTCCCACAGAGGAGGAATACAGCTCCAGCCAATTTTATTTAATCCCAAAGGACGTATGACCTCAGCTAACATTGGAGTTCCAAAGAGCTTTGCTTTAATATTATTGTCTTTTCTGACACTCTGCATTCCTGACTGGACGACAGGCTCCCCGCGGCCAGGGACTGGGGCTCACTTCTTCTTGTCCCACGCCTTACTCCCCCAGCCAGTAACAGTGAGCTCAGCACGGAATCCATTTTTGTGGCAGCCCGCGATATTCTCACTGAGAGAAGACTGCGACTGAATGATTTGTATGGACCCCCTTCAAACACATATGTGTGCACACGCACACATACACACACAGCACTTGGAAACATCCCAGGGGAGGGTGAAGGCACTGTCTGGGCTGCCAGGAGCCCGGGGCCCTAGCCTGATCCCCACTACTAACGTGCCACTTTGGGCAACCTTGGGGCAAAGCCCTTGACTTACTCAGCTTCGGTTGCCCACACCCTTCAATCAAGCTCAGGAACTACAAAGCAATCTTTATGGCTGTTGTACTGGCTAGATTGTAGAAAGTACAAATAAGGTCGTTTCTAAATAATTCCCAAACCGTTCAGATATGAAGGTTGTAATGGGCAGAGACTGGCATTGGCCGGCAAAGCAAGATTGCCAGAGGCCTTTGTAACCGCTTACTGTAGCTATACTGGTCTGGAACCGGCTCCAAGTCAAATACAAGGAGGAGGCTCAAACCCTGCCTCGTGGGCCGGGGCTGGCCGTCTTGCTGCCTCCACCAGAGAGATAAGAAGCAAAGACACAGAGAGGTTAACACAGTCACATAAACTATAGGGGAGTCAAGAAGTAACCCCACTAGGCCAATACCTAATTCCTGACTTCTTAAAGGCTCCAAGTCACTGAATTTCTGCCACACTGAGGTTTTCATTACCTTCCAGTGGGAAAAATAATGCTCCAAGTGATGCCACCATTATAATAACAGTGTAGGACTATCGGAGGCTTGGGGGCAGACTAGCTAGCCATTGGTCTCTTATGCTGGATTTTTGACATTGTTCAGTTTAAATTTTTGGTTTTAATTATTTGTGAGTGAACCACAATGCTCGTGGCATGTACTGATGTGTCACTTTGTGGTGCGCAGACTTAAATCACAGCCCTGGGAGGCCGGTATACTGGAAATATTAACAGCCAGTAAGCCCAGCCTGCTGCCCAGCAGCTACATTCCAACATTGCTTCACTGGTGCCACTTGTCATATACCTAGAATTCTCAAGAGGTGATATAAAAAAAAATTGACTTTCTATAAAATATGGTTTCTTGAAAAATAAGCTAACTTGTCTCGATAATGGAAGGAAAGAGTAAGAGAAGTATAAATTTATGTTAGTCCTTAAGCCAGAAAATGGAAGCTTTGGAGAAACTGCATGGGAGAAGATTGGACCCAGTGGAGGGCCTGATGGGGGTGGGGGGTGGGGTGCTCAGATTCTAAAAGTGACAAAGTTCACCTTCTTCTCCAAACAGTAATTTTTTTCAAAAGCAATTTATAAAACCATTTTTAGCAGTCAACAGCAATAACAATGCCAATAACAAAAAGCACCTCTTTGGTAAACAGGAGAAGAAACTGCAGAGGAGTTGAAAAAGCATCTGACGTGTAGCAGGGAGAGAGATGTAACCCTTGGTAGAAATGGGGTTTTGGAGCAAGGCAATTGCCCTAGCAAAGATCTCCACACAAAGATCTCTTCACAAAGGTCATAAACTACTAGTCTGGAGAAGATTGGAGGCCCCCTGGGAAGTCTTGCCTCACCCCATCTACCTGCTCATTTTTTCATTTTACCCCCACTCCCAGCCTATCCCAATTGGGCTGTCATGGTGGCACGCCATCTCGTGGTCAAAATGATTACTGCAAGTACTGCCTCGGGCTTTCTGGTTTGATTTCATTACACCTTCACTTAATTTTTCATTCAATGGATTGTACCATGTGCCTGATGCTGAGAATATACTAGAGAACAATATACACATGGTCTTTCCTTCAGAAACCTTATAGTCTAGCGTGGTGATCAGACATATAATATATATGATATGAAGGCAGGATCATGACATATTATAGGGAGCTACAGAACACAGAGGAGGTGACACTTAAGCCAGATTCGGTGGTCAGGAAAGACTTCCCAGAGAAAGGGCCATCAATGCTGGGGCCTGAAGGATGAGAAGTTCCTTAAGCAAAGGAGAGGCATGGAAGAGACAGCCTTCCAGGCAGAGGCAACAGCATGCTTAAAAGCCAGGTGTTGAGAGAGTGCAACCAGCTCTCCGGGCTTTGAGATTTGTTAAAAACTTTGAACTTCATCCTCGGGAATAGTGAGAGCTATTTCTTTTCAGGGAAAAATAAAGAAAGCCTATAGAATTTGAATTTCCCCCAGGTGCTGGCTTACACCTCTTCCTCTTAGAGTTCCTACCCTTACAACCACCATCCCCTCCGGGAGTGGCCTGATGTTACTCTTTATTTTTTTTGCTTTTGTCCCAGGGAGGAGTTACTCATCCCGCATGCCCTTGATCTCCCTTTTCCTTCTGTCAGCAAAGAAGTTTTTCTTGCATTGCAATCATTCCTAAGCCAGAGCAAAGATTCGGCTCCTGCGAGAATAGGTCTGGGAATGTCAAACTCTTTTCTAAGGCCAAAGCCCTTGATGGGACAATAGCTGCTCTCGGGGACAGGTTCCGGAACCTTTGTGCATCAGAATCCTCTGAAGCATTTGTTAAAGAGGTAGCTTCCCAGATCTCATCTTGGGCCTGCTCAGTCCTTATACAGAGCAGGGTGGTCCTGGAATGGGCCCGGTGCCCCCGGGGACCCTGCTGCTCTCTCAGGTTAGAAGCACAGGTGCCATGGTCAAGAGCACAGGCTGGGGGGTCATTCCCTCCGTGTCTGGCCACAGCCCTGCCCTAACCTGTGTGCAGCTCAGCTGTTTGACCTTAGGCCAGTTACTTCATCTCCCTAAGCCACCACTTCCTCTTCTTGAAAGTGAAAATGATAATCATAACACGTACTTGTTAGGGTTATTGAGAGGAGTAGATGAGGTTATGCGTGTTACTCAAGTGACACAGAGTCTGGCATACAGGAAGTGTTCCATAAAGGTTAAAGAATGATAATGGTCCTGTCTTGGACCCCGTTTCAGTCATAAATGAGCATGGAGGTTAATGGCAGCAGGCCTGCATAATCAAGAGGCTAGAATCTACGATTAAACACATCCAGAGGAGTGGGCTGGTGCTGAGGGGAGGAGAGAAAGCCTAGTCACGTTAGACACGTTGCCCGGAGAGGGTGGGAAGCAGCAGGTCAGACAAGCAGACTGCCTCCGGGCAGCTGGGAAGGGTAACAGAGGGTCCCAAGTGCACAGCAAAAAGGGGTGGAAATAAAATCTCCACGAATTGTTCAGAGAATCTGATAAGAAGCTCGTCTCTGCCGACCTGAGTAACAACCATGATTCTTGCCACTACAAACCAACTAAGCAAAGAAAAAAAAAAAGGAACATTTGGTTCATTTAACTAAGAAGACCAGGGGTAGCTGAATCCAATTTAAACGGTATCATCAGAAACCAATTACTAGTTCTCGGTTCTACTTCCTTCTGTCTTAGCTTTGTCCTCAGGCAGACTCGCTCTTTGCAGTGGCCGAGGTAAACCAGCAGCTCCTAGGGTAGCTCTGCAAGCTACAGCCCCTTCGAAGAGGACCTTTCCCGCGATAGCGCAAGCGAAAATCCTAAGGCTGACAGTCATTAGCTTGGTCTGGCTCACACGCCCATCTCTGAACCAATCACCGTGACCAGAGAAATAAAATGTTCTGATTGGTCAGGCCTGTACCACGTGTCCAACCTGGTGTCCAGGGTTAGTTGAGCCCCACCCAACTGCATAGACTGAGCATAAAGTGTTCCCTGAATCAGATAAGGGCTCTGTTTCTGGAAGAAGGGATGAGGGCAAGCACAAAAACAGTCGTCCTCAGTTTGCCCTTGTATGAGACACTCGTGTTGTCTTCTGTGCCTGGAGCCAAGTACCTAGGCACCTGAACATCCATGTACTTCTGCTGCAGCCACCACGGGCTTGGTCCTTGGGCAGGGGACTCTCGCAGCACTGAAGGGCAGGTAGGAGTCTAATCCGTAGAGAGAGATGACACCACAGATGGTGCTTGCCGAAAGGCGGTTGGAGGGAGCAGCAGACACAGCTGGTTTGCATAAGGCCTCAGCTAGATGCCCCTAGCGTCCTTCAAGAGAGATTGTAAAAAGGACAAAAAATTGGGGACCTGATGGGGGAAGAGGGGGAGAGATTCAAATGCCTCCAGCTCTCAGAAAGGCTAGGGCTTCTCAACCGAACTACCGACAGACTGTGGGGAGTTAGCAGCCTTGGCTGGAGGAGGCGCTCGGCATGATGTCCCTGTTTAGCCACTCTTGCCTTCCCTCTCCCTTCCTCCCAGGACATCCTGCCCCACCCCAGCACCCTCTGCACTATGCATTCCTCCTCTGAGTGCACCCTGCAGACACATCTCTTGGGCACTTGTATTCATTCAATAACCAGATTAGTGCCAACAATAAGCCACACCCTGTGCCTGGAGCTACACTGAGTCCCCAGCATAACTCAAAACCTCGAAGAATGCACAGCTCTAGAAAATGTACATTCTTTGAGGTTTTGAATTGCACAAGTTATACATGAAGTGATTCTCCTTGTAAAATATTCCAATGTTTACTACTGAAGCTGCTTGACTCCTGATTCCCCAGCCAGCCTCTTTCTCAAAGTAACCTTGGATATTCATTCGGCATATAGCGGTTGAGATATTTTCCTGCATATGAACATCCTAATATGTTCACACATGGAAATATAGTGCTTTTGGTTGATTGACACTTTTAATATTTGTGAAAAGCCTCCCTCCTGCCCCATCCCCCAGCTCCTCGGTGCCCTTTGGAGCCCAAGTCACCAGTTTCCAGTGCTTCCTTCCAGATAAGCTAGGCCAGAAGTCAGCAAACCTTGTCTGTAAGTGGCCAGATCATAAATATTTCAGGCTTTGCAGGCTTATGGTCTCTGTCACAACTAATCAACTTTTCCATTATATTGAAAGAGCAGCCACAGATAATACACGAATGACTAAGTGTGGCTGTGTGCCAATAAAACTTTATTTATGGGCAATGACATTTGAATTTCATATCATTTTCACATGCAATGGAATATTATTCTTCTTTTGATTGTTTTCCAGCTGTTGAAAAATCTAAACACCATTCTCAGCTCAACAACTGTATCAAGACAGGCAGCAGGTTGGATTTGGACCATGGGCTGTAGTTCCCCCTTCTGGTCTAGGCGCATAAAAAACAAAGTGTCACATGAGGGGGGCATGTTATACACATTGTTCTAGACCTTGGCTCTCTCACTTCATGATATGTCTCTAAGATCATACCACATCAGGTCATACAGAACTTCGTGTTGCCCTCTAAACCTTGAAGAAATAAACCACGATCTTCCACTGGCCCAGGAAGCAATTCTCCAGTAACCAGCAGGACTAGAACACCTGGTCAGGCAGGAACACGGAACACGGAAGTGTTTCAGAACAGAGCCTAGGATCCCGGGAAGCAGGTTCTTCTGCTGGAAACTTCCTCATACCATTATCCAAGCAGGACTACCAAAAAAAACCCGTAGGGGCCAATTAAAGCCAACCTCTTGTACAGATTGGGGTACTCAGGCCCCAGCTAGGGAAGTGACTTGCTTCGGGTCACACAGCTAATCAAGAGTAAAGCTGTGAGTGCAGCCTGGGTTCTGATTCTAGGTTGGTGCTCTTTCCTCAAAATGTGTGGGATCAGCGGATTCTCCTCTAAACCCCTCCCCGAGTTTTACTCCTAACTGGAGACCACGACCTTTCCTATGCAGCAGCATAGGATGGTGCTCGAGGCCCTAGTTTTTGAACCAGACAGCCCTGGATTCAAATCCCAGCTCAGCCACTGAGCTCTGCTTTACCCTTTGACCTTCAATGTCCTCCTCTTTGACAGTTAATATTACCTACTTATCAGCTTGAGTTGCTGCCTCCCAAGTCCTTTGATAAACCGTCATTCACAGCAGGGGGACTGTCCACATCCTTGTTTATCTCCACTGCATAAATTAGAAGGTGCTGAAAGTAAGAGCTCCTCTGAGCTCAGCGGTGCTTTCGATGTTGGCCACCATTAGAATCACACACTAGGGGAACATTTCTAAAATGCCAAGGACTGGGCCCCATCCCCGCTCTTATCCTGATCAGATTCGTTGGGAGTGGGGTCCAGGCATCGTCAAAGCTCCCCAGGTGGTTCTAATGGAAGTCAGGTGCGAGATCCACTGGTTTACATGGTCTTCCAAATTTACCATGCATTTGAACCATCTGTAGGACTGAGCCTCTTCCACTCTGTAGGTCTGGATTGGGGCCTATGAATTTGCATTTCCAACAAGTTACCATGTGATGTTGATGGTGGTGATCTGGGGAAAACAATTTGATAATTGCCGATATAGATGAACCTGAGAAGACCCCCATCACGGCTCCCGACTTGCCTTTGGTGAAGTACCGCTCCTCACCTCTTAGGCCCTAAAGAATAAGTGATACTCACCCTGCCTCCCAGCTTCAGGAGTGAGGACATGACCAAGCCTAGCCAATCAACAGAATTCAACCCCAGCTCCAGTGAGTGAGTGGCTCAGTGATGGGCATGTCGCTTATCAGAGTCCAATGAGAGTCAGTGCTGGGACTTTCACTGGAACCCTTGGGAAGAGACACTAAGCGGGCAAGATGTCAGCCTGGAGCTGCTGGTGACTATCTGTCTTTGCATAAGAACCTTCCTGAGGATGAAGCAGGCAAAGGAAAGCAGAAGAGACTAACAGAGACCAAGTCTTGATGCTGCCCTTTTATCCTCTGGATCCAGCCACGCCTGACTTCAGGTCTAAAATTTTCAGTTATATGAACCAATGAATTTCCTTGTTTCTTAAGCAAGTTTGATGTGGGTTTTTGTCCTGTGCGACTTAAAGAGGGCTGACTACGTGGGACATGTAAGTGTCTTTCCCCCAGAGAGTAGGATTTCAGCTTCTCTCCTGGATGCAGCTTACATCAGGCAATGAACTTCAGAAAGGCCCCAGGATTGAGCAGTAGAACTCTTAGAGGTCATTTAGTCCCGTCTCTTGCTTGTTCGTGTGGGGAGAGCTGGGGGGCTAGGAGGGGGGAGGACTTCTACGTTACACATACAACAAAGCCAAGGGGATATCAGCCCTCGCTTCTGTCAATAACTACACCCCTCCCAGCGGGTGATAACGGCCAGCAGTGCAGTGCCAAAACCCTGACTAAGTCTCCTTCTCAAGGACACCCACGCAGGGACACAGGGGGGACAGGGGCTCACTCCTTCAGCATGACAAAGGGCTTTATTGCCCTTTTCTTAGTATCTCAGTTTCTCTCATTGCAATTGTATAAACGCACATGGAAGTGTTGTTGTTTTAATCATAAATGGAGTGTACGAACATGGACATGGGAAAAATTTTTTCAGAAGACAAAGATGAACAGAAGAAGGAAAATAAAATCCTTTAGTAATCTTACCACCTGCTCTGCCCCTTACAACATTTTGGAAGCATATTCTTTTGTGTTTATTTGCTTTTTGCTAGAAAAATTTATGTTAGGAAATTTGGGGATTAGCTTCGGGGGACCCAAACCATCTTCTTAAGAAAGAAATTGGAAGAGAGGGAGAGAGATCTTTCATTCTTTGGGGTTGTATCAGACAGAGTTCTTGGTGCGAGCACCACAAACTAAAGTGAAGGGGATTTTTTTGGAAGGCCAGTGAAAGCCTATGTAATTGATGAAAGGCTAGAATAGCAGGCTTGAGTCAGCAGGAATTAAGGGAACTCTGAGGGCCAGAAGCAGAAAGTAGGAAAAACAGTCACTGCCTTTAACGGGGACAGAGGTGGAGATGCTATCAATGACCCCACAACTGCTGGTGCCACAAAGAATAGCCAGAAACCATTTCCTTGTCCTTGCCAGAGTCAACACCCTGGGAAAGCTCCATTTAGATCAATGTCCCCAGAGATTCACCCAGGTGAAGAGAGGAAAGAGATGATCCCTTTGACTTTAGGCCAGCAGTGGGAGGAAGGAGCCAAGAAGGACCCCTGCCCCGAGACCCAAGGCAGTGGGGGAGAGGCAATTTTCCTTAATGAAACTCTTTAATGAGGCTCTTTTAGGAGGGGATGGGTTCTGTGCAGTCTCAAATCAAGAGCTACCCATAAGTGAGCCTAGAGTGAGCCAGCGCTTGGGGGCTGCTGCTTCTGGAGATAGCGTGTATGTGAGTCAGGAGTCTTGGCCCTAGCTTGGCCATTAGCCTGCTGCGTGATCTTCGTGAGTTGCTGGAGCTCTCTGTGCTCCACATCCCTCCTCAGGCAAATGACCTCTGCACTGCCCATCTCAGGGTCTACTCGTTCATTGGTTTGAATGAAGTTAAGGTTATGGAAAGCTAGAAAAGACAAAATAAATAAAGGATTATTAACAATTAGTAACACAGGGAAACTTTCTGCTGCAATATTGGTTTTTCTGTGCCCGCAAAGTTGAGGAACTAGGAAATAGGGTTCTGGTTCAGAAAAACAGTTGTCACAGGATGTTTCTT
>NW_011888966.1:1076073-1082014 GCF_000151845.1 Pteropus vampyrus | reverse complement strand
CCCCCACGCTCAGCCTGCTTCCTGCCCACCCCAGGACTCTGCCAGCTGTCCTGTCACTCAAACCTCTGTGTCAAGACAAACCTGGGTGAGAATCCTGACTCTCCCACCTACTCACTGTGTAATCTTGGGCAAGTCATTAACCTCTCCTAACCTCGATTTCTTAGTCTGAAAAATGGAGCTAGTAAAAGGTGAATTGTAAGGATCTTGTTGAACAATAGCATAAGCATAGAGCAGCAGTCAGCACACGACAGCCTGCAGGCCAAGTCCGGCTCACCACCTGTTTTTATATGACCTGCAAGCAAAGAAAGGAGTTTATATTTCTAAATGGTTGGGAGTGGGGGGAGTGGTGAGAATCCAAAGAAGAGCAATATTTTATGACATTGAAGATGATGCAAAATGCAAATCTTAGTGTCTCTAAATAAAGTTTTATTCACACATAGTCATGTCCATTCATTTACGTATTGTCTATGAGTGCTTTTGTACTCCAATGACAGACCTGAGGACTTAGGACAGAGACTATGTATGGCACTCAAATATCTAAAATACCGCTGGCCCTTTATAGAAAAAGTTTGCCTATCCTTAGCATAGGTTTAAGAGTACAAACTACCTGGGTTCAAATCTCTGCTCTGTCGCTCATTCTGTGACTTTGGAAAGGTCACCTAATCTACAAAATCTACAATTTCTTCTTCTGTAAAATGGGAATAACAATTGTTACTGTGGGTTGTTTTGAGGATTAAATGAGTTAATATTTGTAGAGCAGCAGGATCAATGTCTGTACATAGTATTATTTAAATTTTAAAAATGAGATCATATATATGAAGAATTAAGCTTGTATCATGTGTTTTGGATTTGGTTGAAAACAAAATCAGAAAGAATAGTGGCTTCGTCCCTATTAGACACACAAATGAAGACCTCTTTTACAAGACAGTGGGATGCACGGAGCATGTGCAGGTGGACAGGGTCACCGGGGAGGAAGAGAACTGGATTCCCAGAGGCTCTGTCAGGAACAAATGCACCAAGTGTATAGACGATGGTTTGGAGACATAAACCTAAGTGTGTCCAGTTACTGTACAAAGATATCAATATGTGTTTGTTTTGTTTTGTTTTGTTTGCTGATATTGAAAAATAAAAAAGAATGAGAGCTGGTTTCTTATCTCCTCCTTGACCACTCCACCTTCTGAAGAGGACAAGATTTTGACTCATGGTCTCTAAAAAAGGAGTTGAACATAGAGTCATTTTTCCCAAGGTGGGAGAGGGCTTTGAAGAATTAGGGTGACTGGGGAGACATGACATAGTAGCAACATGTATGACATGGTTTAAATACAAAGCATAATGGGCTGCCACCAAAGCGAGTGTAATCTCAGACTACATTAATAGAAGTAGGTCTTGTAGGAGAAGGGAGGTGATGTTCTTCCCACTACTGCTCCTGTCCTATTCTGGGCAATTCAAGAGGGATGAGGACACATTTGTTGATATCCCAAGACCTTCCCATCAATTGCACTGGGTTTCTCCCCACCCTTATTATCCCTGGCCAACAGGAGCAATTGATAAATGCCAATAGTTCCTGTCTTCCAATTACACAGAACTCACCCAACTCTCCCCTGGTGAAAGCATGCCTGGAGGGTCAATCCTGCCTCAGGTCAAGATTTCTCCTTTATCAGCAGCTACAAAAACATTAACCTGATCCCTGGGGGCAAAGTTCAGCCTGTTTGGCAACTCCTGGAATCACCTGGCCTCAGGAGCCCCTGCATTCCCCTGGTTTTAGAGACAGGATGGTCCATCTCAGTCTTCAAGGCCCCCTGCCATGTATCCGCAGCCTAATTTCCCAATCTTATCTCTCGTTAGTTACTCCCCTTTACACATATACAACTCAGCCAAAGGAGAGCACAGTTCAACTTTTTCAAAAACACATGCTATATTAGCTGTTTTTCATTGCAAGGGGCAGAATGCCAACTCAGACCAGTTGACCAAGAAAGGAAAGTTTATTGGTTCATGTGACTGAGATGTACAGGGTTGTTTGGCATCAGGCCCAGTTGGATACAGCAGCTTAGTCTCTCTGTCTCGGTTTCTTAGCTCTGTGTTAGCTTCATTCTCAGACCAGCTTTCCCCTTGGAAGTTACAAAATGGTTGCTGAAAGCTCCAGACTCAAAGCTTGTAGTTCAACAACGTTAGCAGAAATCGAATTTCTCTCCTCCAAGAGTTTGAGCCCAAGGCCCAGGATTGGCTCTCATAGAACAGACTGGGGTTCTGTGAAGACAATTATTATTCCCCTTCTACCGAAGAAGAAACTGAGGCACATATAGATTAAATGACCTTCCCAAAGTTACAAAATTAATGATGGAAAAGAGATTTATCTACCCCAAGCCAAGTCCTATGGCAAGAGCCATTGAACACAGTAACTGAATAGACCTAAGACACATGCCCCAGGATGCAGGGGAAGAGACTTCCTAAGATTGGGGGTACCATAAGAGCCAGTGTTGCTTATGTTGCAGAAAAATCAGACTGGCAAGAAACCAAGCACCACTCAGAGAGTTGGAAAATTCAGGTTTATTATGCCAGTGGCCTCAGAAGAGCTAGCACTCTGAAGCTCTGGGCCCCGAGCTCAGGGGTAACCTTACTTTTTATAGGGCTCAACAAACAAAGGCAATAATACATCTGTTAATCTAGACAGAACAAGCAAAAGGAAGGGTAAGTCTTCAGTTGTTCTGAGATCTCCCTGCCCTCCAGCCTATGCAGCAAGCATGTCTACAGAAGCAGAACAAAGAGCTGATTACAAGGTTAGCCATTTCAATGGAAAATTCCTCTTCACTTATACCACGGCGCTTGAGAGTGAGAAAGGGTGAGTCTCTAAGGGAAATGTGCATTCTGTAATTAGGAGCAGGAAAACCAGGTGATGGGCAAGCAACAGCACGTGCTCACTACCACACAAGCCGTGTCAGTCTTCCTAGCACCCCAGTGAACTGGTAGTAAAGGAAGTCAAGCCAGGAAGAGCACCTCTGGGTGCTGGAGGGAAAGTCCCGCATTCTTTCAGAACGCCTTACTGGCTGTGGGTGAGGACTGGAAGAAAAGGCAAGGGAGCCACAGAGAGGAATTTGAACTTTGACCTCCTGGCAAGGATCATGACTTATGAAAACAGAGATGCCTCTGGAGCCTGGCCTCAGAATCAGGGAGGGAGACCCAGGGGGCAGGAGAGGAATTGCGCGCAGATACTACCCAGCACCTTTTATCCCCCTCCTTCCTTCCTGGAGAGCCCTGTACTGTATTCAGGTGTCCACTCAGCCCAGCCTAGGGGTGAACCATGATTGGTCAAAGCCCCATGGTGATGCTCAACCACTCTCGCCAATGACTGGACTAGGTATGAACATGGGATGCGACTCTGACCAATGATATGCGGGGCGGGGAAGCGGGGTTGCTTTCCAGAACCATTTTCTTCACTGATAAAGAAACACAGAGGAATAAACAGACCAAAACCTTATGCTGGACATTGTTGTGTCTGGAAGTGCAGCATCTATGTTATAACCAAGAGGAGAGCCTCCCTGAAGGTCGGCTGACCACTGAAGAGGACAGAGCAGAAAAATGGAAAGAACCCGAGGCCTTATGACATCGAGACACTGGATTAATCAACCCTGGAGCCGTCCTACATTGGGACCTCTTAGAGTGTAGTGTGACAAATTTCCCTTTTTGTTTAAGCCAATTGTACTAGCATCCTGTTTTATCATAGCCATAGTACACTAAGTGGCTCAAATAGGCTTTACTTATTGAGAGAGAGTCTAAAGAGAGAGGACATTTTCAACACCAGTTATTGAGGCCCTCGGCAAGGTGTATCACCATCCTGGGAAGTGTAATATGGTGAACAGAGGACCAGCTTCAGAGACTCATACTCCTAGGTCCATGCCCTTGGACACATTAATTCACCTCTCTAGGCCTCAGTATTTTCATCTCTAAAATGGAAGAGTAACCTGCACTTGAACAACCTGTGAGAATTGAGACCACATGTAGGGTTCTAACATATAGTTATAATGGCCATTAATGGAAAGATCATTTTTATCTGTGTGACATTGGACCAGGATCTCAAATACAACCCAACAATGCCTTATAAAGTGATGACATTTTATCAGAATTCCTTCAGAAGCTTTTTGAAAAGTCCAGATTCCTGGACTCAATCCATGGAGATCACGGTGTTGATAGATCTGAGATGGGGTCTGTGGATTAATCAGGACTCTCTCAATTGCAAGTGGCAGAACCCCAATTCAAACTGGCTGAAGCCCCACCACCACCAAAAAAAAAGAGCAATTTATTGGCTCACATATCTGAATAGCTCAGAGGGATAAGCTTAAGACATAGCTGGATCCAGGTGCTCATAACATGTCAGAAAGTGGGTGAATGTGTGTCTGTCTCTAATTTCTGGTTATGGTTTGTCTCTGTGTTGGCTTTATTCTTAGCCAGCAGTTCCAAATTGAGAACTACCAGCCTAGAGCCTCCGATAAAGAGAACATTTCTTCCCCCAGAGCTCTGCCAAGATTCTGGGGCAGCCGCTCTGGCGAGCTGTTGCCCTGGACTGATTACTCTGCCCATGACTGGCCCAGCCTGAGAAACATTCTCGCTTCTGGAAACCTAGTGAGCAGAGTCTTTGCTCAAACCACAGGGGTTGTGTGTAGGGCAGGGAGGACTCTGTAAGAGAACACAGAGGCCATTCCTTGGGGGAAGAGGAAGTGGATGCTGAGCAGGCAAACACCCTACAGGGCTCAGAATTCCTATCTCTTACCAAGTCACCCAGTTGATTTTGATGCACAGACACAGTGGAGAAAGACTGCTGGATAGATCACTGGTTTCAGGACCTACTAGAGCCATGGAATCCCTTTCTTCCTAAAAAAAAAATAAAAAATAAAAAATAAAAAAATCTTAAACAGGAGCAAATCAAATAGATCTCAAAAGGGCCCTGTGCTGGTAGATGGAGGGGTCTGGGAGCTTCCATCATCCCCCAAGCAACCCTGAAGGAGTCCAAGGGCTCCCCTGAGCGCCCTGATTTTATTGCTCTCTGAGGTCCCTTTTGTTCTGATTCTCCAACCCTGCATTTGGTGCATGAGCAGAGTGATGGTGGTGGCGGCCAGTCTCATAGAGCTCACCTAATGCTGTCCCCACTCCGGTCCCTGCCCCTGCCCCTGCCTTAGTAGCCAGTGCCAGAGGAGTGGACAGAGACAGGAGGGGCCAGTGGCTGACTTAGAAGGTGTATCAGACATGCCACATCGGATGCTTCTGGCTTTGAAAGCCCATCCTGGCCTGAGGCCAAACAGCTTCACGGGCTCTGCAGATTGCTGGGCCCTTGGGCTGCGTGGGCGTTGATGACCCGCCTGTCTGCCAGTGACAGAGGGGACGGCGACAGCACTTGCATCAGCTGAAGCAGAGGGAGTGCTACAGGGACACACTGGCTGGGAGACGTGGCAGAGGATGAAGTCAATTTCACACTTTATTAGTCAGTCTGAGCCAACCGAGGCCATCCTGAAACGGAGCTGAGGCCCTGACTCTCCCTCCTCCCTTCGCCAGCAAGAAAGGCCTCTATTGCCTAGAACACTTCGTGTGGAAGGAACAGTATATATATTTTTTTCTGTTCAAAACCCCACAACATTCAAACAAGGAGTTGGGATCCCTTTTATTCTGCAAGGGACTGCTGCAGCTGAAAGGCCCACAAGGCTGAGAGGTGAACAAATCTGATGTGTGCGTCAGAGGGAAGCGAGGAATGAGCTGAGACGTGGGACCGTGAGCTTCAAGTAGGATCACCAGCTAAATCACAGGGCAATTAGTTAAATTTAGATTTCAGGTAAATCATCAGTGATTTTTCAGTATAAGCATGTTCCATTTGGGCCATCCTAAAGCATATTTGAATTTAGCATTAAATAAGATGGATAAAATGCCCACCTTTGAGGACCTTCCTTTCTAATGG
>NW_011888966.1:1064865-1074543 GCF_000151845.1 Pteropus vampyrus | reverse complement strand
AAAAAAAAAACATTTAGAAATTTGAAAAAAAATAAAATAAAGGCACAAGCTTAGGGTCCAGCTTTGAGCACAGGGGACTTTGTATTGAACCCTAGGGACTGCCTGAAACCGTCCTATCTGAGGGGGAAGGTAGACTCACAAGCACTGGCCCTACCAGAAGACTATCTACAAATGCGCTGTGGGCTGGTGAAGAAGCTTCTTGAGAGAATAAAGTAATTCAAGATGGCTGACTCTAATCACCAGAGAGCATCTGAGGACATGGTCACAGCTACGTTGTCAGGGGAGCAACCTTTGGCCTCTTATGACATCCACTAGTTTTCAGTTTTGAAAGAGATCACGCAGACTCTTGAACCTATTTTTCAGAGTCTGAAGTGGTGAAGGGTCAGAAGCACA
Organism: Pteropus vampyrus; assembly: GCF_000151845.1. Taxonomy (NCBI): domain Eukaryota; kingdom Metazoa; phylum Chordata; class Mammalia; order Chiroptera; family Pteropodidae; genus Pteropus; species Pteropus vampyrus. Next base: position 1,074,150 of record NW_011888966.1, on the reverse strand, counting down.
GACATGAGAGGAGAGTTTGAAGGCACAGGGGAGTGTCAGCCCAGAGAAGAGAAAATTCGGGCATGGGATCCCTGCCTGCAGTTTGGAAGGATACCGCCGAGGGAGTGGGAGGCAGTAGTATGGGCTTGTACGATCAAGCACTCATATGTCCCAGATACAGTACCAAACGCTTCCATGCCTTATCCCATTTCAACATCCCAACAACACTTCGAGGTAAGGCTATTTCCTGGGTTTACCCACAAAGAGGAAAGTGAGGTTTTAGAGAGATGAAGTAACTCGTTCAGAGGTTACACAGCTGGTAAGTGTGAAGTCAGGATTTGAACTCAGGCACTGGCATTGTGAAGTCTGGGCTCCTGACCTCCCCTGCCTCTTTCCCAGAACTGCTCCCAGGTCCAACCCAACTTGCTCCCTCGGTCCAATCCTGTCCTCAGATAGGACGGTTTCAGGCAGTCCCTAGGGTTCAATACAAAGTCCCCTGTGCTCAAAGCTGGACCCTAAGCTTGTGCCCAGCTCTCGATCCTGCCTCCTGCCATGATCTGCATATCTTTAGGGAGCCTCATCCTGGAGTCCCCAGGACCTGATACTTGAACCTCAACCCAAAGACTGGAACCCCACTGCCCACTCTGTGAGCTGGCCTATATCTCCATCCTGTCCTCAATTGCCCCCTTGGGGCTCTGACTGTCTGCTGGACATCTGCCGCCTCCCCCACATCCCTGGAGAGTGTGCCCGGGGGTCGCTGCCTCCCAGCCTCACAACTCTGTCACTTGACTTGACCCTCTTCTAGGACTGACAGCTGGATCTGTGTCCCCAACCTCAGTCTTGCCGCGTGGTAGAGACAAAGACCTCAATCCCGACTGCAACACCAGCGCATCTGGTGAAATGCCTGCAGAATGAGGTCCACCGTGGCTGGCTACTGTCGAGCTTTGTATTTGGTTTTTTAGTTTGCAGCTCTTGAGAGCTTCCTATGCGCCAGGTTCTGGATTAATCATATAAAGTGGATGCTATCACGTAAACCTCCAACCGTCCTGGGAGTAGCGAATAGAAGCTACGGTGGTTGTTATTAACACACCAGTTCTTTTTTCAGGCCAGAGGCTCTGCTGATACGCCCAGAAGCCCTGAGACCCCAGAATCAAGACAAGCAGCCTTTTCCCTAGACGCCTCACCCCCACTTCCCATCCTCCTGACCTGGGGCTCACTGCCCTCCCATCCCCCCCAGGATCGTCAACCCACACTCAGGCAGAAGATGCAAGAATGGGTTTTTGAGACCCACACAATCTCCGCATAGAATACTTCACATCAAAAGGTTAAAACAAGCAAACAAACAAAACCCTGGTTTCTGGCTTCTCTTGAAAAATCAGAATGTCTGGCCCCACTGAGCCCTGATTCTGATGTGGCAACGTAGATGGGAGCCAAGAAGTTGCTCCTTCAGACTGAGTATGTATGCTTGGGTCCAACACAGTCCCCACCACTCCCTAATGTCCTTCACCTGGCTCTTCCTCTCATTTGTACCACTTGCCCAGCGCCAATGGGCATTTATTTGACTCCACAGCGCCTCCCAGCCCTCCCTCAGCTGGCCAGTGGAGCTCTGCTGCCACCTGATGGCCATAGTTCACATGTTCCCTCACTGCCCGTTGGTGATGCTCCTGATGTGGTCCAGGACCACATGCACTGTCATTTACTCCTCTCGGCCATCCTGTGAGGACAGGAATTGTACCCACTTTACAGATGAGAAAAAATGGAAAGATAAGTTCAGAAATTACAGATAAAAAACAGATGAGAAAGGTTAAGTGAATGGATTGTTCGGGATCCTAGCTCCTGGTGATGTGCCAGGAGGGGAAATCAGCTCTTTCTCTCCTTAACACCAGTCCAAGGCATTTCAGTCTCCTCCTTGCCTTAACAGGCCCTAAAATGACTCTTCTACACTGGAAGTTGGGTCCTGGAAGAGGGAGCTAGGGACTCGGGATAAGCCAGAACTGTACAGTGAGTACTTCAGGGGCTGAGTGGGAAGGACAGGGGAGGCTGGGGACCCTCATCAAACTTTGTCATATGCAGAAATCATAAGAGCATTTGCTACTTGCCTATGGTCAAGTAGGCCTTGAACTCGGGTTTTCTAAGGCCAAATAAGTTCCAGGCACTTTTCACAGCACCACACTACCTCCCCAGGCCTGCAAAGGCCTCTCTTTCCCCTTTTGCTTTCTTCAATCTTATTTGTCCTGCATGGCCCAGCACCTGCCCCACCTCCTCCAGGAAGGCTCCTTAACCACCTCAGCCCCCGTCCCCTGCCCCCACCAAATCTCCCCCTTGTCTCCTGCCCTGGAGTGCCAAGTAACTGCCTGATGCTTGCATGTCTTGCCTCTCCAGCTGGCTGGGAGGTTCCTCAGAAACTGGGCCTCTGTGTTCCCATCCCCTCTGGGATGTTTATCTGAGCAATATGTATAGAACTTGAGGCACAAGACGGATGCTTAGGGAGAGTCTGGGGTGAACGAGAGCTTGCATCCTAAAATAGAAACCCTGGATGTGTCACTCCTCCGCTTCAAACCTCTTAGTGCCCCACCCTCACTGCCCTTAGAATAAAACCCAAAGCTCCTTACCATGTTGACCAAAACCATCTCTCACTGCACCCACCACCTCTACCCATACCCTGTGTTTTAGCTCTACAGCATTTCAATTCCCGTACTCGCTCTTACCTCTGGGCCTCTGCACACGCCCTGTCTCCCAACTTCTCGTAACCCTAGTTCCTCATCGGGCCTCAGCTTGGATGTCACTTCTTTCAGAAAGCCTTCATTAGCCACCACATCCAAGTAGGGGCTGGCCCCACCCCTGGGCTCCAGTGGCACCTGTTATTGCCCTATCCTAACACTTAATGCTGCATTTGACTGACTCTTGACTTGCCTCTCTCACCAGACTGTGGGCTTAGGGAGGAAAACGCAAGCCCCCCCCACCACCACATCTGTATGGTTTCTTGCTGTGACCTAAGGTCAACTCCTGGAGGCATCAAAGGTGTGCTGTAGATACTTCTTAAATAAACACGTGGATGAATGAGGTACCATTTTTATGTACAGCAAGTGTCCAGCAAACAAATGTCACACTGGGGTAACTGACTATCCAATGGATAGAGCACACAAATTCCAGAGACATTTTCACCTTTGAAGTTCTTTATTCCCAGTAGTTCACATCAGTTATTCACCAAGCTAGATCTCATTGTATTAACCGAGAATTCACTCATCTTTCCTTTGATATTGTAATCTTGTCCTCATGTCCAAAACTGGGCTGGGGCCCAAAAGCTTAAAGAGGTCTCACTCCACTGCAGGGAGCAAGAGGCACCCCTGTGAATCAGTCTTCAACTCCTAGAAGTCTTGTTGGGTTTATAGGCAAACACCTTAGCAAGTTCAATATGTGACAGCCCAACAGTGAAATAAACAAGACACAATACAACGGTTTTAGGCATTTTGGTGGGGAAAGGCACATTATACAGAGTCCCCTGGAGAAAATACAGGCCATTCTTCATCTTCTCAATATGCATTTTCTCACCCTTCAGTGACTTTTAATCTCATCCACGAGAAACTGCAACCCATGTGCTACTGAATACTTTATTTTCCCTTCACGAGATAGATTTGGTTCCAAGTGTATTTCAGTTTTCTCCCTTATGCCTACAAAACATCCAATTTTGTTCGGGTCCCTTTTAATGGCACTTATAAATATACATTCTGGGACCTGACAGAACAGGCTGTCCTATTTCAAACCACCTCTAGAGCTGCCTGTTCCAAACATCAGAGCTAGTACAAAACTCGGATGGGGTATGTCCTAGCTTATAGCTTGTGGTCATTTCTGACCCCAGGTCTCTCTCATCCACCACTGGGTATCTAGGGTAGAGGTCTCCAACCCTGGCCACACAGTAAGCACCTGAGTTCCGGAGGCCTGGGCCACACCCCAAACCAATTACATCAGAATCTCCAGGTGGGGTCCTGGTGTCAGTCATAGTGGAAAGCTGCCCAGGTGACTGCAACTGGTAGGCACGTTAAGAAGCCCCGAGCTAAGGTTCTAGCACACAGCAGACTCTCAGTGAGTGTTGTGGAACCACAAATGGATTTCTCATTTTATTATCTGCTCTCCTATGCTTCCTGTTTGTATCAGAAATCTGAGCGCGAAAGAGAAAGGAAAATGAGTCAAGAGCATCTTTTAAAGTGAATTTGGGGCTGGGAAAGGGGTTATGGGGACTGAGTTTCTCCTGCATTATGTAGTCTTCACGCTTTCACAAGCCCAAAGGAGGTGAGTTACAGGCTGACACTGATCTGTATATGTTTCTTAAATGCCCTCTAAAAACTGGAGCTTATCGTTACATTAACAAAAGATATTCTTGGAAATAAGTCTTAACTGACACCTGTTTTTACACATACTGTATCTTGGGTTGGTTCCAAAATTTGTATTAAGGACCATGTTGGATCACCTTTATACTCTTCTGTGACTCTTGTAATTTATCTTAGCCCAACCTAATGACAACCTAGAGATCATGATTCAACAGTGGCCGCACCCAAAATCGCCCCAGTGGGTCGGTCTTTCTTGAACAGGAACCATTTTCAGGGGCTTCCCTTTCCAGGTTCTACAAAGGGAGGATAATAGGTTTGATCTCACGAAGTTCGAGAGTTTGACTACCCAGAATGCAGTACTGAGAAGGCTCCTGCGGCAGATGCTGGGTTGGTGGGAAAGGACGCCACGCTGACGAACAGTGCCTGCCATGGGCGCAGGAATGGAAAGTGGGCAGAGATGCTGATGCTGAGACCACTCCCCAAACATCCTGCAACTAAAGGCAATTTAGTTGCCTTTATAGATGGGAGACCGGAGATTGTGTCCTATGTCTACGATCCCACAGCCAACTGACATCATGTCTACAGTTGCTTCCAGGCCCTCAGTGGCCTCCTGAAATTACTGGGGGTTCCCCTGCCTCTCCTTCTTCCAGAAACAAGCCATGACCAAGTCTCCCCCACCCACCAGGCCTGTAATCACCTGCTTCACAGTCTCCTCTGTGATTTGCATGCTCCTTTGTCCCTTAGTCCAAAGAAAACAGTAGCAGTGTATAACTGCTGCCAGCAGCCTCACACACCCCACTTAACACACCCTCAAAATCCCCTCCTCCCTGGGACAGTTCTGAATTTGCCTACACACATTCCAGAACTGTGACTTGGTCACACCCACTCCCAGGCCCTGGCAAGAGTCTCCTGGGAACCCCTCCTCTGCCCCACAAGCCCTTGCTCTCCCGCTAGGGGGTGCTCTCTGGGGTTCACCGCCCAAGATAACTCAGCTCCCAGAGAGGAGAAAGAAAAGAGGACTGGCTGGCTGTGGTGCCTCCTGATGCCACACGCAGAAAAGTGAGCTGTCAGACCTGGCAGTTTGAGGATTCTCCAGCGCCCCTCCCTGCAACCACACAGCACACAGGTAACGTTCACTGGGTGACTCTCTCCATGGCGCACATGGGGGCATGGGAAAGACTGGCCTTCAGCTAAGGCAAGTCCTGATCACCCTGACTTGCCATCCAGGGTGTTGTGACTCCGGGTTGGAACGACTTCATGAGTGGTCCCAGCTGGAGCCTTTCACGCCCATCCACACCAGGGCACACCCTCCTCTTCTGGCTGCCTTCTGGGTGCCTGTCACCCCACCCTGGCCTGATGTCCCCTTCTACCCCACCTTCTCGTTGCTTTTTCTCCCTCCCAGAGTCATAGCCTCCAAGCCTGTCCATCCCTTGGTAACATGGGCTCTAAGGAAGGCGCCCTAGGAGGGCAGACTCCAGCCCCACGGAGCTGGGCTTGGGGCCCTGGCCAGGAAGCTAGAAGGCACGTATCCTCTCTGTCCGTTCACTTCTACGAGGCTCCATTCCGGGTTTCCTTTCTTGTCCTGGGCCTCCAGGACAGTCACAGACTGGCCTGCCTGCAGACTCACTTCATGGCTGCTTCTGGCCACAAAGGGGTACACTGCCACCATCTGAAACACATGGGGAGCGACACAGAATCGATCAGGGTGGGAAGACAGACAGATGCAATCCAGAGAAGCTGTTTAACTTCATCCCTCCCAGCAACTCGGTCCCTCTTGCCGGGCAGTCATCACCAGCTAAACATAGCCTCTGTGCTAAGGACGATGGCTCCTTCTGCTACCTCCACCCCTAACATCTACAACGCGATAGGCTCTGTTCTAGCACTTTGTGTGGCTTTGACTTTCACAATTCTAAAACTATTTGGCCCATTTTTTAGGTAAGGAAATTGAGACTGAGAGAAGTCAAGAAACTTATTCAAAATCACACAGGTAGTTTTCAATGTGCTCACAAGGTTGTGCAACCATCATTAGTTAGCAGTTACTTCCCATTGCCCCTGCCCCCAGCCCCTGCCAACCGCTGATCTATTTTCTGTGTCTATGCATTTGCCTCTTCCGGACATTTCGTATCAATAGAGTCAGACAAAATGCGGCCTTCTGTGTCTAACTTCACGTGGTAGTAGGTATCGGCACTTCCTTTCTCCAGGACCCACCCCCGGCCAGGACACTGGTGTGGCCATTGATCAAGGCCCTGGCCTCACGGGATGGTAGCCCCCCCAGGTAGGAGGAAAATCAGAGCCCCACTCCAGGTGGCCATTGGAAGGCAAGCCCCTACCCCTCTCCCAGACTCACCTGGGTCCCGGTTGGGACAGAGGAGACTGGGACTGGGGTGGGTTCTGGAGATAGATGTCGGAAGCTCTCATGAGGTCCAGCCTGCCCTCTGAGCTTCTCCTCACCGGGGACGACGCGGTACTGCTCCAGTCTCCCAGCAGGCACATATCCTCGATGTCCTACAGGACATGCAGAATGTTATCTGGCTGTGGGCCACCTTTTCCACCCCTTTAATGACAGAGGAGGTCACCACCATTCATAGATGTTCAATGCCTCCAACACAGCTTCTTAGCAGTAAAGAGGGCTTGAAAAGCTCACCTAGGAAGCTCAGAAACCCGCCCCGCACCCTGCACTCACAGTCTCTAGCTTCCGCTTGCACACCTCCAGAGACAGGGAGCTCACTCCCTCTTGAGGCAGCCCACTCTGCTTTGAACAGCTCTGACAGAGAGAAAAAGCGTTTCCTCAGACTGGGATAAAGACTGCTTTCCCGGCGCTGGTGCCGCTGGCCCCCTTCCCTCTGGTGGCATCCCTGAGCAAGGCTGCTGTCCCAGGAGGCAGAAACTGCCTTTCTCTTCTCCAAGTGCTCCCAGTTTCTTCCTCATGGAACCACTCCTCCAGTGCCGCTCTGGTTGCTGTCATTATGAATGGCCACCACTGCCCAAGAGCGCCCTAGGCACAAGGACTGGCACTGATTACCTAGACTTCACAGCGCCCTGGTCGGTGCTGTCTCCATTTTCCTGCCGAGCCAACCAAGCTCCGAGCTCTGAGAGGCTCTGTGACCTCTCCAAGGTCGTAGGGCTAGTAAAGTGGCATTGCTGGGAGCCACGCCCAGTCCTCTTGACCCCAGGAGCCTTGTTTTAACCCCCGTTCAGCTGTTTTTCAACATGAATCATGATTTCTGCTGAATTTGTGCTGTTTCCTTAATTTTTTAACAGGCTCACTTCTTTAAAATTCTTCTTGCACTATGCAATACGAATAAAATCATGGTTTTATGTACTAATTTTGATTTTTTCCAAGACACATTAAGGTCCTTAAGTAACAATTATAATAATAAACTGTCTGAAGTGGGAAAACTGTAGCTATGTCACCTCCCAACAACCCTGTGTAACCCTCATCCTGTGTGTCACATGTCCTCTGCTGGGCCATCTCCTCCCGGGTTCACGCTGCCATTTGCCTCTGGTTGCACTGGGGCACTCAAACCTGAGCGGCACACCGCAAGGGTGTGACCAGTGCAGAGGGGACAGGATAACACCTCTCTCGATCTGGACGTGAGACGTCCGTTCATGTAGCCGAGAGCTAAGCATCCCCTCTCTGCGTATCTCCATCTTCCAGGGTGACGCTGAAGTTGCTGAAGTCTTTCCACCCCAGTGGTTTGTGGGGTTCCCCAGGCAGGGTCCTTGTCTTCCTCGCATAGCACCCAGCACACAGTAGGTGCTTGACAATGAATGTTACAGTGAAAGACTCAAACTCCTCTTTTTGGCATTTCACGCACCGCATTAGGCCACCTGTGCCCCAAGCCCTGCATTTTGACCTGTGCTCATTCTCTGGATGTTCACAGCCAGACTCTGGCCCACAAGACTGCCCATGTCTCCCCACTGGCTCCTGCTGGGTGGTTTTCTCAGAAGGAACAAGAGGGCGACAAAGTCCCACGTACCCCCAGTGTCCACCAGCCAGCGGCTGCTGTTGCCTTTGGTGTCCTTGTTTTGAAGGAGAGCCACGACTTGGCCCTGCAGCAGTGTCAGGTCCAGGGTCCCAGACCCGCGGATGTTGCTTGTCACCTGGTACAGCTTTTCTGGGCCATACCTGCTCAGGAGAGCCTGCACCTGGCGTTCAGCTCCTGGAAGGAGTGGCTGGGGAGAGGCGGGACAGAGACAGGTGCTCAAGTTAGCACGTCAAAGCTGGGCCAACGCTTGCCCTCATGGTGAGAGCCAGCAGTCCTGGGCAGATGCCGGCCCTACCCCTGCCACCCCGATGGGGGCAACAGTCCCCTACTGGACAGCTGGATTGGATGAGGAAGACATAGTCTTCGTATCCAAAGGCATCTCAGAAGAAACTTCTAATTTAACCCCTAAAATCCCTCCCAGGTCTACACTGAAAGGGTTTCCTACAATACTAATTCAGGTTCTGAAATTGCTCAGTTACAGAACTCCAGAACTGGGCCCGGGATTCTGCCCCTAGCACCAAGCTAAGTTATCCCTCAGGAAAATGCCTTGCACAGGTCTTTCAATACCATTAGGTGTTAGATTGTGAGCTTCATGCGGACACCAGGCCTTACTCATCTGGCATCTTAGCCAGCCGGCACAGGGCAGGCACAGGTAGACCCTCCCACATGTATGAATGAAGGGAATGCCATCTTTTACTCCATGAGTTTTCAGTCCACAAATATTTACGGAGCACCTACTGTTTAAAGGCTCGGTAACCCTTGTGAATGGTGTAGCAGAAACACAGGAGAGATCTTTGCCCTCATGGAAACTGCCATCTAGCTGGGGAGAATGAGTCTCCCAGAGGCACTTTTAAACTCATCCAAAAATCTTTTGACACGTCCTGTGTTTTATCGTTCACTGTTTCCAGCAAAAAGTATCAACAAGAAGGGACTCAGGGGTGACAGTTCCCTTTTTGTAAAACAAAGAAAAAACTAAAAATGTTGAATAG
>NW_011888966.1:1039865-1062365 GCF_000151845.1 Pteropus vampyrus | reverse complement strand
CCACTTTCCTTTGAGAAAGCACCTTCTACGGCAGTCCCAGAGACTTGCCAGTCACGGTGCTCTAGCCACAGAACTGGCAGGTGTGGCCTCCCTTCTCCTATCCACCATGATCAGTCCAAGGACTGGACAATAGACTCGAGCAAGGCCAATCGGAATGCCCTCATCAGATTCAGCATGTGACAGCTAGGAATCCGAGGGTCACTCTTCCTTTGGGTTCTGAGATGTAAAAGTTCACGCTTGGAGCTATTGGGAGCCACCATTCCCATCATGCAGGAAAAGGCCTGCCTGAGAATCGGGTCGTCCCAGAGAGGGAAACAGCACCAGGGATAGAGCGAAAGTCAGAGCCCTGACGATGTTATTTGTACTGAATGCAGCCAGGCTTTAGCGCGACCTCCTCATGGCCTCCCAGGTGTGCAAGTCAATGTTCTTTATGCCTAAACTGGCTACAGGAGTTCTGAGTAACACTGTCCAGCCACTTTGACCCTGTTGGGCATCTCCTGCACTCTCATCTGACAATCTAGGAGTGAGTGAGACCCCACAGCTGACAGAGACTTGTTCTCTCTGCGTGGCACCAAACTCACTGCTCTTCTGCTCTTAGTTCTCATTTAGAGCCTGCCCCACCCCTGTGCTGACAGACTGAGGTTCTACCACACAGCACTTTCCCAAGCTCCGCGGGACAAATCCAGGTGGGTGGGTCGTGGGATACAGACAAGGAAGATGGCATCGGTCACTGACAGGCTCTAACACTCTACATTACAGAACCAAGCAAGAAATGCTCTCTTTCTGCTTTTATAAAGTTGACCTCCCCTACTGGCATCTGAAGACACTCCCCAGCCCCGCACATTGCAGCCTAAATACAAGGGGGTCTGGTAGCCCTGGAGAGAAAATTAGAGAGCGCGAGGAGAATGAAAAGATCATCTAATCAGATTTACCCTCTGCCTTCAGGAAAGAGAAATGCTTCTTATGGCAGATGGTTCAGGCCTAATTCAATTCAAAAAGAGTGTCTGAGACAGAACTCTGTACTAAATGCTGCGAGGGCCAAAAAGAAGAAAAGCTCATAGTCCCAGGCCCTCTTAATGAGGAAAAACAGCTTCATCCATCACCCCAGCAGAAGGCTGGCTCTGATAAGTGCTTAGCAGCAATACATCCTAAGGGCTGCTGGAGTACAGAGGATGGGAGATGGGGTCTTCCACCTGGGAGAGGGCAATTCTGAGAGCTTCACGGAAAGATTCATTCACCTGTCACATATTTGAGGAGTTCCTACCACATGACAGACACTGTGAAAGGCCTGGGGGACAATGGGGAGGAGTGTCCAGACCAAGGAAGGAGTCTGTGCAAAGGGACCAGAGTCACACTCAGAAGTAGCATGCTGCAAGTGGGGGCTACAGGCATAGAGTGGGACTATGGGGTGGTGGTGGGGGAGGTAGTAAAGGGGGCAAATTTTAGAATAATTTTCATGCAAAGGAATAGATGGGAAAGCCGAGCTGGGGAACAGGAAGCAAAGGAGACAACGTGTGGTATCAGGAGTACTGAAACTGCTCCCGAGGTTGGACCCTCAGACCATTCGGTTCTGATGTTGACATCAGAGAAAGACCTGAAAGCAGCTAAGGATTCAACCCCCGTCTTCAAAATTCGAAAATCAAAGTTTGCATTGGGAGGTTTGTCCAAACCTCTTTGCAACCTATTTCTGCTTTCAGCAGACAGCTTCTCTTACAGGCTGCTGAGCATTTGGTCCAGAGCCCGGGCTCTGGAGGTGACCTGTCAGGGTTCACATCCCACTTCTGGCTGTGTGGCCTTGGGCAAACGGCTGTGCATCAGTATCCTTTTGAATAAAGATAATAATAAAACTTAGTCTGCAGGGGTGTTCAAGGAGTAAATGATATAATGCACAGATGATGCTCCAGATAGGTACACGGTAAGTGCTCGCGAGGAGGTGGCTGCTAGAAGCAGTGAGTGTAGCAGGAACACCAGCTGGACACATTCACTCCTGACTACGAAGAAGGGGCCTTGTCTCTGCCAACTTCTAATCCACTCCAGGGAATGGCCTCAAGGTCTACCATTTTCCCATCAGAGCTTCCTCTGCTTCTGAGTTCTGGAGCCTGGGCTGCAATCCAAGTTCTATTCTTGTTTTCATGGTCCGGCTCCATTAATGGAGAGGGAACAGGCACAAGAGATCCCCACAAGGTCCCTACAGCCTCCTCTTAAGCACCTGAGGATCTGTTCAGAAGGTCCACCTTCCATCACAGCCCCTGCAGACAAAGAGCTGAAGGGGCTTCGAGGCCTCGCCTGGCTACTCCCCCAGAGCTGTCCCAGTCCCAGAGGCCTTACCTGGGCCAAACTGCCCTCTGCCCTCTGTAGCGCTTGCTTTGCAAAGTCCCTCTGGAGAGCCATGAATGTACACAGGATCTGGCCCAGCCACTGCATGGCCAGCTGGTTAAACTGTGGGAGCTCAGCCACCAGCAGGGAGTTGAGCGCCTGGTACGTGTGCCAGGCCTCCTTCTCCTCATAGGTCATGCTGCCCTCCTCCAACTGCTTCTCTTCCAGCCGCTCAAAGTCCAGTAGTTTGTCCAGACGCTTCTTGATCAGGTTCTGAGGGCCGCCCAGGGCTTTGGCCAGGCTGCACAGCGGCTGCCAGACCAGGCCTTCCAGCCTCTGCTTCTGTGGGGAGAGACAAACTTGGGAGTCCAGGAAAGAGATGGCAGAGCGTGGGCACTGGGTAAAGGGGCTATAGGTAGGCAGATAGGCAGGCCTGGGCTCCAGTCCTCCCCTCACTGACTAGCCGTCACCTCTAGCATATTATCTATCCTTTCTGGGACTCAGTGTGCCCATCTGAAAAATGGGGACAATGCAGGTAACTAGATTAGCTGAGTGCCTGGCACAGAATAGGTATTCAGTATGCCATTTCTTAATATCGATACTGTGCACAGATCTTGCAAAAGATTTTATAAAGAGTGGTGGTCAAAGCATAGATTTGGGGGCTCAGATCCCATCTTCACTTTGACTATCTGAGTAACCTGGGCGTTCACCCTCTCTGAGCCTCTGCTCTCATCTGCAGAATGGGCTATTAATAGAATCTACCCTGTAAGCTGTGTTGTGAGGATTAAATGAGGTGAAGAATGTAAAAGGCTTATCGCATTGCCTGGCAGACAGGCTCAGTAAACATCGGCTGGGGCTATTTTTATCAGTAAAATGCACTATTAATAATCTCTGCCCTGCTGACTACCCAGGGTGGTTATGGATGTGACAATCACGTAAAGGGCCTGACGTCTAAAGATTATTCTTATAGGCTCTGTCAGCTGCTCAAGAGACAAAGAGGCAAGGAGAAGTTCCACTTACAAACTCAGGGAAAGCCTGGAGCTGAAGGTCTCTCGCCAGGTTGCAGTACTGCAGCACAGGCCCCCCGCAGATGTCCAGAACGCATTCCTGTGGCCAGAAGCGGAGGAAAGCCTGGACCCAGGGAAATGAGAGACAGCCAATCATGGCCTGTGATAGCCATCTCACACCTGAATCTTCCTCCACCATATTCCTAGAGAGGTTGCCCAGGCTGCCTGCACATCCCTCCTGACAGGGAAGCATCTAGCCTATTCTATCCTTGGACAACTGGGTTGATTAGAAAGTTCTTCCTTAGACTAACATCTTTCTCCCTGTTCCAAGCACCTCCCCAAACTTTACACATTTGCCCGTCTTCTTTGTGATTTTTTTTTTTTGCCATGTCCATATCCCATGCATTCTATTAATACTTTTCTATAAGTTAACTAAGCATTCCTATTTAAATTGATGCATTAAAGAAACACCTTATGATAGTACCACGAAGGGAAAACCAGTAATAATTGCCATAAATAGGCATGCAAGAATAACTGCTATAAAAACAAAGTTATTAAGTTCTGTCTGGATGTCATTGCCTGCTGAAGGCTTCCAGCCAGAAACTGGCTCTGTCTGTGCTAAAGAGATGCCAGCAAAAGAGGCTTTTCCTGGACTCCGAGGATTAACAGAGGGAGTCACTTTCTCGCCATGGAATTCCATGTCAACACTGTATCTGTCGTGTAAGTCCTGTGTCTAGAGAAATGCAGCCTGAAGCTTCCAAATATTCATCCTCCCCTGCAAAGCCAGGCATGTCTTGTGACTCTGGGTTCTCTCTCTAAAGACCCCTCCGTTCCTTTTCATGTCATGGCTCTGAGTGTTTTTCCTTTCCAGCTCCCTGTGTTGCTCACATCCTTCCACTGGGGGCCTGGGATGGAGCAGGAACTAGCAGGGAGATCTGCTAACGCAGAGAAGTGGGAAACTACCACCCCCTCCTCAAACACACTTCCGATAACGCCACTCAAACAGCTACCCGAACAGCCCATTATCGTCTGACTGAGCTGGTTTGCGCAAATGGACATGACTGAGAAGAAAACCACGTAAAAAGGAACAGAGTGGATGGAATGAGTCGGCATCAATGACAAGAATGGGGTGGGGGGAGGTTGGCACAGGGAAAGTGACGTGATGGATGGGAATGCAGCCTGCAGTTCCTGTGTGCTGAAGTTGGTGTGTAGAAACATGCATTTTCTTGGACCTACATAACATTTAAATTTTTATTTAGTTAGTTGCTCACATGAACACATCATGACATTGCACCTAAAAGTCTGAATTTCCAATTTTCTTTTTTCCTAAAAATCAGAACTGACAGCACTGGGCCCACATTGCCACACAGCACCATCTTCCCCGAATCAAGTAATAACTGCCCTTTAGATTTTACTCATTCATTTGGTCATTCAAATTCTAAATATTATTACCTATTTAACTACCAAGAAAGTCTCATAAACAAACAGGCTTTGTACACCTGCACGCTTTGCTCAGTAATATTACGCCTGAGTTTGTCACCCCTGCTCTGAGTACCACTCTGAGGGCTCTGACGCCAGGGAATTTTGACCTTGCCCTGTGGGAAACTCATCCCCTGTGGGAACCCCACCTTGCCCAGTGGGAACCCCACTCCCTGAAAGCTCAACGGGCTCAGAACCTGCCCGAATCCAATGAGCCCTCTTCTGGCCTGCAGCCAGCCACTGGACGATCTCTTCCATTTGGTTCCTGCAGCTGGTGCTTGTGCGATGGGGCCCGCATGCCCTCTGGCCAGGGAATCCGGCCAGGCCCGGCCCATTATTCACTGCGGGACTCTTTACCTCCATGTTATCCAGGTAAACGGCCATGTTGTTCTTCAGCTCGGTCACACACAGCGACACCCAGTGGAACCTTTCTTCTAAGTTATCAAATTCTTTGTCTTCTGTCTGAAAGTGAAGTTATGCTTGTGAGGACCAAGAATATCCACATGGGGGCAGTGTACACCCTGTACCCGCATCCCAAGTCTTCCCTGGGGACCACTTTTACGCAGACCAGCTATCAGAGCCAGTTCCTCCCGCCCCAAAGCTGGAGGGGACAGTTAAAGGCAGCGAATGCAGCTTAGTGGTTTTGTATTCAGATCACAGAATCAGACACACGAGCATATGAGTCCTGGTTCGCTTGCTTCCAAGCTGTGTGATCTTGGGCAAGTGTTTTACCCTCTCTGAGCCTCTCATCTACAAAATGGTGAGGAGCTGGGGTGTAAAAAGAGTACTTACTTCAGTGTGTGGATCAAGTAATGCCTGAGTCAGCGTAAGTACTTGATCAACTGGTAGCTATTCGAGGCTGGTTCCATGCCCAGACCCAAAGATTAGCTCCCTTACCTGTGTAAAGAGGCCTCAGAGAGAGAGATCCAATAGCACAAGGTGCAGTGGGAAAAGCCTTCCCCTGGCTCCTTAGAGTCAAGTGGTGCCAATTCTACCTCCTCCTGGCTATCAATGCTGGCAAATCGCTTACTTCCCTTCAACTCAGCTTACTCTTCTCTGAAAGTGGTCTAAGCCTCCTTCTCCACCCACTGCACAGTCTTTCTTGCCCCTTGGGATGACTGAGACATGACTCTTCCTCCTGACCATGCTCACCCTGGGCACAAGCCCTGCCTCCTGCTTCAGCAGATGGCTCAGCCGGTTGGTCTTCTTGGAGAGGGTGTGTGTGTTGATGCGGGCCAGCCGCTCCCGGAGGGACAGCTGCTCCACCTTGGTGTACTTGGAGGCTGCATCAACAGAGACGAAGGGCATAGGGACAGAAGGTGACCCAGGAAAGCAAGCATCCCTGACACGCCTGGCTAGGCACCTGCTTGGGCCCTCTTCTCAAACATCAGGGTCACGTCCATTAGAATGGCAGGTCACGGACGACAGACACGAGGCTGCTCCCTCACTCCAAGGTGTGAGCCCCAGCTGAACAGCTTCCTGCCTGCTTCACTTTGGCAAGTCAGTACTTCTTGGGCTTCAGTTTCTTCATCTATAAATGAAGCCAGCCAGCTCACAGGATTGCTGGGAGGATCACATAAGATGATGGGTCTGAATGTACTTTCTAAAGAAGAACCCAAGCAACAGGTGATTTGCCTGAGGTCCTTCAGTCACTGTCAGCCTGGGCAGGCTGGGACCACACTTTTCCATTCCTGGCTCAGGGCTTTCTACTGATCGCCAGACCCCAGATCTGAGTTTGAAACCTGGCTCTGTACCTTACCGGCTCTGTGACCTGGAGCACATGACTGAAGCTCTCATTTTACCCTGTGAAATGAGGCTAACAGTGCCAACCTGGTTAGGGCTATTGTAAGGATCAAACATGACAACAAATGAAAAATGTGTCAGAGTTAGCCTGTAGTAAACATTAGCTAAATTATCAGTACTACAGTCTCAGTTGTACAAATGAGTTTCTCCCTACTCGAGACACTGCTTCATTTTCCAAACCTTTCTATTTTAACTGAGAGGCAGGATCTCCACTTCCCGCCTTCCCCTGTCCAGATATACAGTCCTTTGCCTCTCCGGTATTCATTTCTTCTCCAAAGAATAGCAGGCATGTGGTTAGGATGGGATTAATCTCACTTTATAGTTCAAGGGGTAGGTGCTGAGTGGTATAAACCAATCCATATAATCCCATCCTCCTGGCCACGGTAATTGGTTCAAAGAAGGGAACATAACCCAGGCCTAAGCCAATCAGCTCATGGTATTCCCCTAACCATGGCGATTGGTTCAGGGTGAGCACATGACTCAAGTGGGTCCTATCAGAGTGAAGCTATAATTTAATGTTTATGGCTAAAGGGAGAATGGCTTTGTTGTATCTTGGAGGGTGTGGTATGTAGATGTGAGTCTTGGAACAGCAACAGCCATTTACTACTATGAGGGAAGGCAGCCTGGAAATGAAGGTGACACACAGTAAAGAGCAGAGACAAGAGAATTAGAGGCAAACTGAGCTAGCACCCTGATCAAACCCTACCTAGTGAACACTTACCTCTGGACTTGTGGTTACAGGAGCTACTACCTTCCCTGTATTGGTGAAGCCAATTGGTGAGATGATTTTTTTTGTTATATAATTTGAAGTAATCTCACCGATGTATCCTTTAACCTCCCCAGGTGCTTACCCACTTCCTTGCGCCTCTTGTACTCATTGATGTTGGTGTTCACATCCTGGAGGGCAGAGGCGGCCCTCTGAAGGACAGGATAGGCACTGGCATCAGGGAGTGTGTTCTCCAGAATTTTCTGCAGCAGCAATGGGTACTTGGTAATCCTCTGGAGAGGGATTACCAGCAAGAAACTGAGGCCTGAAGGTCCAGCTTGTGGCCTGAGGGAGAAGGCTTATGTTAGGTAGGTAAAGCCTACCCTTTGGGGCACCAGAGGGACCGGGCTCTAATCCCAGCTTTGCCATTGAAGTCGCTGAGTGATTTCGGGCAAGCCACCTCCTTCTGTGGTTCTCATTTTCTTCATTTGTGATTTGTGAGGTCTAGAGGTTAGATAGGCGCTTTTAAGTTTTCACTTTCTGGGGCTTGGTTCTCCATTTGTATCAAACCCAATGGTCAATTCTTTGCCCTTGGCCTCTCACTCACTCAACAGCAGACACAGCTGACCAGTCCCTCTTTCTTGAAACACTTTCTTCTTTTGCCCCCAGAGCCACCAGAGCCACCCTCTGCCCTGCTTCTCTTACTCCACAGGCCGCTCTCTTGGCCAACTCTGCTGGCCTCTCTCCAAAGCTAGAGTGCTCTGAGGCCTCCTCTCCCTGCTCCCCACCCATTCTCTTACTGACCTCATTTAGTCCTATGGCTTTAAACACATCCCAAAACCCTATCTCCACCTCCAACTTCTGTCCAGAGCTTCAGACTCACACGGTCAACTGCCTTCACTCAGATATGTCTCAAACACAACACTATATATTGGGCATCCACATGCTATTTTATGTCATAAATGGTTCTGCTGCTTTAGTTAAAAAAAAAAAAAAAAAAACTTCTAAAAATGACAGAAACTTAATGCTTGGAGATGCATTTAAAGTATTTAAAGGAAAAAATCATAATATCTGAATCTTCCTTTAAATAGTTTAGCATAAAAATAGATGAAGCAAACACCAAAAGATTAGCACTGGTTCATTTCAGGTTGTGGGTATACAAGTGTTCATTACATTCTTCTCTTTTTCTATAGGTTTGAAGTTTTTCTTTTAGAAAAGTAAACAAAGAAAACAGAAACAGGAGCTAATAGTGTCAAGGACCCTTCCAGATGCACTATTTCACAAATGGATGACTGTTTCTCTAATCCCCTTCTTGATGGCGGCTGGAATTTGCAGAAAGAGTGTCCAAGTCAATGGCATCTGGGACATCTAGGATATCTCCAATAGTCTTTCCTTAATCATGACCAGTAGCCCTCAGCCCTGCTTTTTGAGAAACCCATGAAGATTTCAAACCTCAATGTCCAAGCATACTTCTTCCAAGAAGACTCACAAACACTGCTCACGACCATTCTCTGGCCCCCTCTCCGTGGTTCTCTGGCCCCCTCTCCATGGTACCCTGGCCTCTTACTCTTTCTGCTAAGAAAAAATCTCCAGATCAAATGGCTAGGAAAGTTCAGCCA
Source organism: Pteropus vampyrus (assembly GCF_000151845.1). NCBI lineage: Eukaryota > Metazoa > Chordata > Mammalia > Chiroptera > Pteropodidae > Pteropus > Pteropus vampyrus. The sequence continues at coordinate 1,053,435 of NW_011888966.1, read as the reverse complement.
TGAAGCTAAAAATAGGCAGAGCAGGTGGGAGCCCCCTCGTCAGCTGCAGGAAGTGGGGAGGCAGGGCTAGGATCACCATCAGGACATACCTACGCTGACCATCTGCTCTCACCAAGGGTTTCCTAGTGTTTGGCTGACCATGGGCAGGGGAGGTGGAAACAATTGCCACATATTTGCAAGACTCTGTCCTCGGCTTACTTTCCATGGGAAAAGGCCACCTGCCTCATGGGGACACCTGTCACCTCACCAACCAGAGGGCAAGGGGGTCTTCAAAGAGATGATCACATCTCTTCCCCACAATCATCAAGGAATCACTACAGAATTATGGCAGCCTTTTACATGTACAGCCCTCCTACGGTAATTTGGAGGGGAAAAAAATTGTATGCAGCCTTTCAGATAGGCTGCAAAAAGTACAAGATAATACCCAGAGCTCGGTGAGTGTGAGGAAACAAGCCTTCTTACATTCTCTCAGTGGGAATATCAATTGGTGAGGTCTCTTTGGAGAGCAGTTTGGCAGTATATGAAATATACAAACCCTTTGTTCTATCAATCCGACTCTAGAAATCTACCCACAGAAATGTCAACTCAAGTGAGCAAGGTAGAAGTTAAAGTAGAAGTTATTCAGCAACTGTATTTAGGACAGTAAAAATTTGGAACCAACCCAAATACCTACCAACAGGCAATGGTTAAATAAACCATAAACCCACCCTGTTAAGGAACTCTATACAGCTATATATTTGAATTTGCTTTTATATGCATAAATGAACTCTGCAAAAATCCATACAAAATTTAAAAGTAGTTACCGTAACTTTGGGGTGGGAGTAGCAGTTGGGTGGATGAGGGACAAGGTTGAAAAGATTTTTTTTTACCATTAAATTTGGAATGTTTTAAAGCTTTTAAACCATGTAACTATGTTACTCATTCAAATTTTTAATTTAAAAAGTTTATTCTCTGTATATCTCTACCTGAAGCTTCCACCCAATGTTGCCACCCAGGGCAGTATGATCCTCTCCCATGGGGCAAGACTTCAGCCATCTGTAGAGAGGCCCCCCCAGGTGATACTCACCTGCTTCCCAACACTACTGCTTCCAGCACATGATTCCCTGCATCTCACTAATCTTCCTGTGGTGTCATAAGAGCTGTTCACCAACAGTTCCTACTTTTTCATGTCTGGATACATGACAGGATAGCACTACCTGGCCTCCTGGTAGTTGGATAAAGCTATGGTATTAGTTCTGGCCCATGAATTATGAGCAGCAACAGATATCATTTCTGGGCTACAGCATTTAATTATCAACATTAGACCTTCTAGAACTCTTTTTATCTTTGCCACAGTTACTGATGATATTCTAGATAGTGGCTGCTGTCAGCTTGGGTCCCAGAGTGAGGATGATGTAAAGAGCCCCAAGTCAACCCACAGTGGAGCAAAAGGAAAGTATAAACCTTTGTGGTTTGAAGCCACCACGGAGAGTTGTGAGTTGTTTGTTTCTGCAACATAGTCTATCCCCTCCTGATTGAGACATTCCTGAAGCAGTGAGAGTAGCATCAAATGAAGGTGACACCTTAATGGCCCCTGACCTTGGGGTAAGTGTAGCAAGGTCATTCTACTCACATCACTGACTCAATGATGCCCTGGATCTCCCGCTGCAGCTCCGGCTCCCTCCTATACGACTCTACCAGCACCAAGGCCTGGTCATAGTTGGCACAGTAGAACTTATAGACTCGCTCCAACTCCTCTTGGAATTCCAGGAATAGGTTACCTGATAGTGAAAAAGCAACAAGGAGTTCACAAAGGCATGTCTGTATGTCCCTTGCTTGGGACAGGGAGGCAGTGAGTGAGACAGCTGAGCACCCCAGCTCTAGAGTGAGACTGCCAGGCTTAACCAGCTTTGTCACCTTGAGCAAGTTACCTTCTCTTGCTGAGTTTCCATTCGTTTCATTTTACTTTCATAATGTTGCTGTAAGAATTAAGTGACAGAATGATATAGAGCTCAGGCTGGTGTTCTGTGAGCACTTAATAAGTGGTAGCTATAATTCCAGCAATAATATTGATAGTGCTCATATTTGTACAGTGCTTTACAGTTTGCAATCTACACTCATGTTATATCTTTACAATTACTGTGTGTGGCAAATATAACCACTAACCCCCAGTTTATAAACGCATGCATTAGCACAGCACAGGAAGTTACAAGCATGGACTTTGGACTCAGAGAGAACTAGGGCCAGATCTCCAGTCAACCCTGTTCCAGTTTTGTAAACTGGGGCAAGCCTTGGACTCTTGGACCCTCCATTTCCCCATCTATAGACTGGAATAAAAATAGTACTCACCTCAGAGTGTTTTTTGGTGAAAATTAAATGAAATAATACATGTAAAGCATTTGACACAAACTTCATTCATCAAATATTAACCAACAACTTATTTATTGACTATGTACCAGGCACTATTCTAAGCTCTGTGAACAAAACAACGCTCCTGCCTCATGGGGCTTATATTCTAGTGGGGGAGACAAACAATAAATAAATATATTACATATGCTAGGTAGTGATGAGTACCATGAATGAAGACAAAGCCAGAAAAAGAGTTAGAGAGTGCTAGGAGATCTGTTTATGGAAAGCTCCTATGAAGAATGTTTACCAGAGACCCAGAGTACCCAGCCCTGGGCATGTCAGGGGGTAGAGCAGCATTTCGGGCCTGGGGAAGGACAAATGCAAAGGCCTGAAGGCAGGTGAGAACTTGGCATACAGGCAACAGCAAGAAGGCAAGTGTAGATGTAGCAGAGTGAGCAAGGGCACAAAGTAGAGAAAATAAACAGGAAACTGAAGCCAAATCATGGAAGATCTCAAAGGAAGTAAGGTGGAGTAAGGCATTTGGATTTTATTCTAACGGTGGCAGGAAGCAGCTGGAAGGTTTTGAGTGGAGATTACACGATCTGGTCTTTGTTTTAAAAGGATCACTCCAGTGCTCAATTTCAGCAGCACATACACTGAAGTTAGAACAATATAGTGAAGATTAGCGTGGCCCCTATACAAGAATAACATGCAAATTCTTGAAGTGTCTTATGTTTTTAAATCAGAAACTTACGAGATAGGTTATTTGCAGGGAGAGATAGAATGGGGTATAAAGGATGAGGGATGAGAGGGGAGCAATGCTTTGCTGAATATACCTTTCTGTATAGTTCTGACTCTTGGAACTACGATAATATTTCACATACTGTCCCTCCATGTATATAATTTAGACCAACCAAGATGTGGAGGGAGAACCCACAATGAAATACTAACAATAGGAATAAACCTAATTCTATTACAAATGAATAACATAACCACACTGAAGGGCATGGGAGAGAAATTAACATAAGTAACTGTCTTTTTTTACAGGGGTACAGGTTAGTAATTCTGAAACTACTTTATGTGTCTACTAACTTTGAACAAATAAGTAAATATATTGGAGTCAATGATAGCCATTTCTCTGTCAGAGAAAGATGTTACAAATGAGAAAAAGAAGAAGGTTTGAATGGATCCTGTGATCCTGGTGGAATTGCAGGTAACAGTATGAACTCACGGATTTAAATGTAAAAATGTAGACGGATATAGAAAGAAATATAGATACGTGTATAGGCATGTATTAGTATATAAACACATATTTCCTAGCACTATTAGCTGAGAAGGCCTAGGAGCAATGGCATCCCAGGAGCAATGAACACTGACCTGGACCAGGCCCGCCTTGGACATGTTGAATGGTGCCTAGTAGACCAGCATGGTCCAACTCTCAGCAAAGACTCCCACAGAGAGATTACCAGCCCAGGACCAAACCCTTCCCCAGTGCTGGTCCAGTCAATTCTCAGAGAAAACTCCCTCGGGAGAAGCCTTCAGAATTAGGGAGAACATGACCAGGAAGGGTTACCCAACACTGCAGCTAGGGAGAATCAGCGTGACAGGGAGATCAGACAACTGCAGAGATAATTCTTGCTAAGAGAGAACTTGGTGTAGCCAGGAAATCTAGGGCAGTTCCCACATTCTCAATGTGGGTGTTTCTACAGGACTGTGACTGATGCCAAAGAAACTGCATCATACAGTATGGCCAGGGGCATGGGGCATGTCAGTAACTGAAGGGCAGACAAAGGCAAACTTCCAGAGAGCAGAGCATTCCAAAGAGTGGGAATGCCTGGGACACCAAAAAAAAAAAAGAGAGACTTATATCTGTTCCTCTTGCCCTTCTCTAGTCACAGATTATAAAGAAATCATAGCAGCAATGAAGTTACTCCCAGTATCTAAAGGGCACTCTACCTCTAGGTGGGATTAGTCAGAAAGAAGGGAAAAGGAGGGAAGATGGTGAAGAGCTAGGGCTCTAGAATCTAAAAGGGCTGGGTTCAAATCCTGACTCTGCCTGGTCGAGCTGTGTAACCCTGGGAAAGTTACCTAACCTCGCTGAGCCTCAGGTTTTTCTTTATTAAGACGAGGATAATAATAATCGATAAGTAATGGTGTCGTGAGAATGAAAAGGGTTACTACATGTTAAGTACTCATATTCTCCATCTTGTAAAGTGATGGGGTTGGACCAGATATTATTTGAGGGTCCTGCCAGTGCTGACACGCTATGTTTCAGGGATCCCAAACACAGACTCCCATCAAGCTGCATTTCCCTAGAACTCTGGAGACAGTTCTGCAATGACCACATGCTGAGGACAACTCCACGGGAATCTAAGGCTGACAGCTGCCTTGTCTTTTGCTTACCAATTAGCTGTACTTGTTCTTCTTCCTTGGAGTCTGTCTCCTGCAGATCCTGAAGAAATTTGCTGTTCACCTTGATAATATCATCAATGTTTGAGAACAGGACATCCAGATCTCCCTGTGGCAGCTGGAAGGAACAAAGAAGCCACAGGAGGTCACTGGGAGGTCAGAAAAGTAACTCGATTTGCAGGCTTTGAAGAACATCCAGAACATTCACACCCACGGGGGCCCATCACTCTTGGGTAGACTGCCCCAGTGGACTTTGACATTTTATAAATCAGGTATTTCTATTATGCTATAAGAAAAGAGGAAGAGATGGGGTGCTTGGCATGGAAGGAAAGTTGAGCTGGGGTTTTATCCTAGTCTGCTGCCAACTATCATTTTTCTTCTCTCAGTTTCCCTAATTGTCATATAAATGTGGGAAGTTGGACTTCTTTCCAGCTCTGACATACTTGGCCCCTACAACCATGACCTTGAGATGTATTCTGAACTCCAGCCCCTATTAACCAGGCTGTACCATTGTTTAAAAGGATGCAAGATATCTATTTATGGACATATATAAGAGATAGATCTGTAGGAAGATAGTTCTAGATGCATGATTAAATGGGAAAAACTATAGAAAAATATCTAGAGTATGCTCTTATTTTTGTGAAAATAAGTAATAATCTATATTGTTTGTCTAATGCCTATGGAAAATAATCCTAATTTCTGGAAAGTAAAATATGAGAGAACTTTTTACCTTTTACATTATCTACTTTAGTATTTCCTTCATTCAAGAAACGCTAATTGAATTCTATTATTTTTGGTCAAGCACTGGGATATATTGAACTAAACAGTCTTTCTCCTGATGGAGCTTCCAAGCTAGGGATGCTTGAAATTTTATGTAGAGAACCTGTACAATTTCTGAAATGGGGGGGAGGGAGAGATATAAAATATGAACACTACATTAGAAACCCATCAGAGCGATAACTTCTCCATGTCCCCTCCCCCAAAATAAGACATAGAATGTAGGTCATTTTAACCAATCTGTTCTAAACTTGATAAAGGGCTATTTCATCCATTAGTTCACTTCTTTGAGGTGATTATTGCTTTTTCCGTTTAGCAGATGAATACACTAAGTTTCCTAGGCCTTGCTGAAAGTTTCATAACCAATAAATGGAAGTATGAGGATTACATCCAAGGAACTTCACAACCACCATGCCTTCCCCTCCATCAAGGCTGCCTCAGGAACAGATGTGAGGTGTCGGAACCTGGGACCCACTTTTGCCCCTAGAAAGACAGGCTGTGTGTGGCCCCAACTCAAATACCTGCTGCAGGCGGCTCCTAATGTCCAAGGCACAGAGCCGGAGTAGGTGCAAGTAGGAGACTTCTGTGTCAATCAGCTCCCTGACGGCCAGCCTCTGATGGAGTGACCATCTGTCCTCAGAGACCTGACTTTCCTGGTCCGGACTCCCTGTCCTGGAGGATGGCTCATCAGCCTCACAATCGGCCATGTCAGCAGGTTCTGGGGAAGGCAAACATTCAGCTCATTTCCGGGAGCTCTACTGGGACATGCTGTCTCTAATCCAAAGACACTATTCATCGAGCAACCGAAAAACATCTTTAGCTCCATTCAGAGTCAAGATGAACTGCGTGTTAGCGTTTGTGGGCAGTAGAACAAAGCTCAGAAAATTGTTGACATTTTAAATTCATTTCCCAGGATTTAGATAATGTGCTTGCCTCGCTTTTCTTCTATATTTTCCCCAGCTCTTGACCCAGATTTCTTCATCTGGTTCAGCTGAGTCTCTGTCTGTCTCTCTGTCTCTCTCTCTACCTTTCTCACAGAGGTTCTCTCCTATCCCCGCCACTACTCCATTCAGACCTTACTACTTGTCACCTGGGCTATTTCCACAGGCTCCAGGATCATCCTTCCAAATCCAAACCCCTCTCCCACCTGCTCCCACCCACACCTATTTATCCTGGACATGCTTCCAGTTTAAATTTCCTGAAAGAAAGCTTGTGACTGTGGCAATCCCTGCTGTGAGATGCCACCTGCAGCTCCGTGGTGCTGCTCCAACCTCATTTTTCCCTTCACAGCCATATTCCAGTGAGAGTTGCATGCTTTTCTCCATACCTGCATGGTCACTTCCTGCCTCTGTGCTTTTGCACCTGCTGTGCCCCCTCCCATGTCTCTATCCTCCAACATTCCTCTCCTTTAAGGCCTTACCTGATCCTCCCAGCCAGATACACTTTTCTTCTTTATCTCTAAGTTTAAAAAGTACAAATGGCCATACTGTGGACAAGATGGCCTGAAAAACTTCCCTACTGAAAAACACCTAGAAATGCTAGATCAGCTGTAACAAACTTCCTTTTCACTGCAAGGCAGGGCTTGCAAGAGAGTAAAGGAAATCAGGGCACTGAAAACAGAGGGAACCGAAAACCAGAGCAGGAGCAGCTGAGCTGATGCAGCTGTGGCCCAAGCGGATCCGTTGGACAGCGAAGAGGGCATTGCCAAGCGTGGTGACCCAGGGACTTGGGAGCTAGCGCCAGACAGGATCAGGAGACAAGCACCTTCCTAGAACTGGGACGCCGAGGACTCTGGTGAAGTGGCAGATCAGAAAAAAACATCTCTCCACCCACACAGAAGATGACAAGTCGTTTCTCCATCTTGGCTCGGGTCCTGAGTGAGGGAAAGTCTCCTCTGAAAATTCCTAACAACAGGCTTGCCTTCACTAAGCTTCAAGTTCTAATTGATATGGGAGAGGGACTGAGGAAATCCCCAGGGAATCCTAGGTTTGACTGTTGGCAATAGGCAGACAGTAAACAGTCTGGACTAGAGTCAGAAGGTACTAGAAGGTCTTGATAACAGACTTATTAAATAGGTAGAGAATATGGTGTTTATTTTGCCATAATGACACAGATAATATAAATACAAAACTAAGACACAAAATAATTGTTATAACAATTTTTTTATAACAAAAAATATAGGTTACTACCTGGCTCAGCTATAAATAGAATTAACACACATAATAATGCAAGTGACCTAATTAACATTATGTATAACTATATTGAGAGGATAGGAGAGGGAAAAGCTGTACATATGTGATAGGAGAGTAAAAAAATTAGCTAAATCCTCATTTTCCATAGTGGAAAGTCAAAGAACAATGCCTAACCTGAAAGCTCAACAAGTGGCAGTACATGCATGCTATTTAAAGACATGGAGGTAAATACTAAAATAATCAGCTGAAGATGACAGAAAAAATTACCTCGTAGTGACTGGAGCAGGAAGGAATGAGAAGAGAACAGGCTGTTTTGCATAATAAACATCGAAGAACAGGCTGTTTTGCATAATAAACATCGAAGAATGTCTCTGTTTCTCATAACAAATGCAGAATGATCCATCCCCTTAAGTTATATGCTTTTATAGCTTTGATATGAACTAAAATCTAAATATAAGAAAAAATGAGTTCCTCAGTTTTGCTGGAGATAAATATTCAAAAAAAAATCATATTCCGATATATGCCAACAATATTTAAAAGTATAATTTAAAGAAAGATAGCAACATAATAATAAAAAGATTTAATAATATAATAAAAATAAATATTCCTTTCTAAATATCTCAATTTAACAAAAGATGTACAAGATGATCTTCATGAAGAAAATTTTAAAACTTTATTGAAATACCTTTAAGAACTAATAAGTAGAGATATACTATGTTCATGGGTAGGGAGAATCAGTATCATAAAGATGAAAATTCTCTTTACGATTCCATACAATTCCAATAAAACTTCCAATAGAGTGTTTTTGGTTTTTTATGTTTTTGTTGTCAGTAGACCATAATGAAATGATTCCAAAATATATAAGAAAGAGTAAAAGGTTAATAATGGCTAAGGCAATTCTGAAGATGGAGGGACCTCTCCTACCAGATATCTAGATCTCTTTGAAAGCCATAATAATTAAGCAGTATGGTATTGACACGAGAGCAAACAGATCAATGGAACAGATTACAGAGCCCAGAAACAGACCATAGTAAATATGGAAACCTGATATATGACATAGTACCATTACAGGTCACTGGGAAAGGGCTGTCCATGGGATAATTGGCTTCCAATATAGAAAAATAAACAAATGTATTTCCACATCAAACCCCAAATAAACTCCAAATGTATTAAAGGCCTAAATGTTAAAAGTGAAACTCTAAAATTCTCAGAAAACATAGGGAAATATTTTTATGTCCTTTAGATGAGAAGGATTTCTTCAATAAGACATAAAATGTATAAACTCCACAAGAAAAGACTGATAAAGATTGATCAATCTGACTACAATAATATTGAAATGTTCTGTTTGTTAACAATTTTACAATCACAAGGAAAAGAGAGGCCTCAGACCAGCAGATATCTGTAATGAATATAACCTGCAAAAGTATGTAGACTATATAAAGAACTTCTATGAACCATTAAAACAAGGCCATCTAAAAGAAAAATAGACAAAGAATGTTGTTGTAGATGCAATGTTGGGTTCATTTAATGTCAAGTTAACCTTCTCCTATCGGTTGCTGTAATGCTGAAACTGGAGAGCTAAAACAGCTTTTCAAACTCCCTTGCAACAAAGATTCCAAAATGTGTTTTCAGTCTCACCAATCAGATGGTCTCACATGAGCCCCAATTTAGAACGGAGCTAAATAGGAAGAGGCGGGTGCTTGAGGTATCCATTTAGTGGGGCAGGTACTGCATTGTTCTGAAGTCAACACTTTTAGCAAGTCATGGAATCCTGAAGCCAGCAGCAAGAACAGTAGTTTTCCAGTTCTCCAGTTTCCTGATTATTACAAAGCATAGCAGCACCATTGGAGGGCCTTTCCTGTAGCACTGCTCTGGGACTCATTCCTAGAGACCCATTCTGTGGCCTGCTTTTCCAGCTCCTCCACCAATTTGGTAGGCATCCTAATACCCTCTATTAAATCCCCTTCTGGTTAAAACAGAATGATTTGTGTTATCTCCAACTAAACCCTGATTGACACAACTATGAACATGTATTTCACAAGAGAAGTAATTTAAATGGCTTAATACACAAATGAAAAGACACTCAACTCACTAGTAACTAGGCAAATGTGAATCATTAAAACCACAACAAGATAACTATTTCATGCTCATCAGATTGGCAAAATATAAAAATAAAATGCTGGTGAGATTGTAGGTGAATGAGAAGTCTCGTATACTGATATGACAATATAAATCGTTGCAACCACTCTAAAGAGCAATTTGGTAATCTCTAGAAAAGTTGAAAACGCACACCAAGGAGTTCCACTCCTAAATATATCCTACTTCGAGAAACTTCCACATATACACAAGGAATGCACACAAGAATGTTCACTGCTGCACTTTTGATAATAACATAAAATTAGAAACAACCTAAATGTCCCAAGGAGAGTAACTAAAGTAACTTGTGGTGTAGCCATGTAATGGAATTCTGAACCATAGTGAAAATGAATAAATTATGTATCTGCGTATCAATATGGATATCCTCAAAAACATTGTAAAGAGGGAAAAAACAAAAACCAAGTCCTAGAAGGGTACATAGGATACTATTTTTTAAAGTTTAAACCATAAAAAACAATGCTAGATATTGTTTAAGATACATAGACCAGTAGCATGGGTATTAAAATTTTGATGGAAGATATTAATAATAAATTCAGGACAACAGTGACCTCTCGAAAAGGTAGCAGAGGAACGGAATTGGGGAGGTATCAAAGGGGACTTACTGGTGTCTGGGGCATTTTTTTTAACTTTTACTTTTGAGTTAATTATAGGCTCACATGCAATTGTAAGAAATAATACATATACCCTTTAACCAATTTTTCTCTCATACGAAACTATGGTACAATATCACAACCAGGAGACTGACATTAATCCTGTCAAGATATAGAACTTTTCATTGGCTTGGCTCCCGCCCCATGCCATCCTTAACCCCTGGCAACAAGGAATCTGTTCTCCATTTCTATAATCTTGTCAGTACAAGAATGTACGTAAATCATAAAGTATGTTTGGGACTCACTTTATTGAATCAGCATAATTCCCTGGAGACTCATGTAAGTTGTTGCATGTATTAGTTTTTATTGCTGAGCATCTGAGATGTCTTATTTATTTAAAAAAAAAAACTGAGGCAAATATGACAAAAATGTTCAAATTAAACAGAGCCAGGCAATAAGGTCACGGGCATTTGTTGTACTGTTTTTTTGTTCTTTTCTGGATAGTTAAAATATTTCCTAATATTTAAAGTGGCACACATCCCATTCAACCTTGTTCTCACATTATTTAGGGCCGTGCCTCATCTTCTTGGCTAGACGCTAGCTAAGCTCTTAGAGACAACATAAGCACCAATTTATCTTGTTCCTCCTCTGTGCCTCACGATACTGATGATTACTACATATTTACGTACATAAATGGTCCTTTTGCATCTACTAGTAGCAGTAGAAGTTTCTGTCCTGAGTCACAAGCACCGACCCCATGGATCAGATAAATTGTAAACTGAGTGTTTGGAGAAAGCGAGGTTGTTCAGAAAGTGAAGGGTCCAGAAAGATCCTGGAACGCTTCTGTCTGTTGCACAGCTCTATTTCAGCTCCTGAACACTGCCTGTGGTCTGCTGACCTGTCTCTGGCCCGAATCGCTACTCAGGGCCCACTACTCACAACTGTTGCTAAATAAAATATATATATATATATATATATATATATATATATATATATATATATATATATATATATATTATATATATATATATATATAATACTTTATAGGGAACTGCTAAATATTTAAAGTAGCATTAATTTGTACTTGGGTTAATTGCAATCTAGATCTCCAAGCAGGCCTGGCAAAACCTCTCAGTAGCAGCATTTTGTTATTTCTTGTTGTCTAGCCCACGTAATGGAAGAAAACACACTTTTATGTCTTTAAAAGTATAATATATTTTTGGGCAATGAAAGGAATGAAGTACTGATATGTGCTACAACATGAACGAATCTTGAAAACATGCTAAGTAAAAGAAGTCAATCACAAAGGACCGCCTATTTTATGATTCTCCTTATATAAATTGTCCAGAATAGGCAAATCTATAAAAAAGGAAAGTAGATTAGTGGTTTCCAGGCTGAAGGGATAGGGGATTAGGGTGTGGTGGTTAATGGGTACACGGTTTCTTTTGGGGATGATGAAACTGTTCTACATTTGTTGTGGTGACAGCTGCACAACTCGGTGGCTATACTAAAAAACACTGATTTGTATACTTTAAATGGGTGAATTATATGATGTGAATTATATTTCAAGAAAGCTGTTATCAAAAAAATATTCTCTGCTGGTAAGGTTTCAAAGAAGCTGCACGCTCATACATTGCTGGTGGGAATGTAAAATGGCACAGTCACTCTGGAAAATAGTTTGTCAGTTTCTTTTAAAACTAAACATACACTTACTAGCACAATCACACCCCAGGGCATCTATTCTAAAGAAAGAAAACTTATGTCCATAGAAAAATATGTTCATGAACGTTCATAGAAGCTTTATTTATAATTGCCCAAAACTGAAATCAAAATGTTGTTTTAATAGGTGAATTTAATAGGTGAATGGTTAAAAAAAAAAAAAAAGCTGTGGTACATCCAACATCACTGAACACTCAGAAATAAGAAAGAATAAACTTGATACGTTGCAACAATGTGCACGGTTCTTGAGGGTATCGTGCTGTCTGAAACAAACCAATCTGAACAGGTTACATACTGTGTGAGTCCATTTATATGACATACAAAATTATAGTGACAGAACAGATTAGTGGCCACTTGATTAGGAATGAGGGCAGAGGGCAGATGGGTGTGACTATAAAGAATGGCACTGTGGGAACTTTGTGGTAATAGAATGGATCTATTATCTTAATTGAGGTGATGGTTACACAAATATACACGTTATAAAATGGCATAGAACAATCATGCAAATATATTATACTGATGCCAATTTCCTGGTTTTGATATTGTGCTATCTTTAAATAAGATGTAACCATTGAAAGAAGCTAGTAAAAGGTACACAGAACCCATCTGTACTATCCTTGCAACTTTATGTTGATCTATAATTATTTCAAAATAAAAAGTTAAAAACAAACAAAATAGTATGTAGCTTAATGATCCACTATCTTTGCAACACTCTCAGGGCAAATGCAGCTTAAAAGCCTGGGAGAGCAGGCTGGGTGCCCTAGTTCCATTTCTTGGTCTTGCCTGATAAGGAGGTTTGTCTTGGAGAAAGGACTAGGGGGCATGTGGCTTTCCTTATAGTTCAGTCTATGTTCAGTCCTGAGATCTTTTTGATACTTTGTGATAGGCAATTAAGAACTAAAATCAGTCTAGCACATAGTCAGCGCTAAAAGAAAAGTTTCTATTGAATGTTCTACAGCAATTGCTTCTGACTTTAAGATAGGATAAAACAGTTAATTCTCTTCTCTCTCTTCTCCTCTGTCCACACTAGCACAGAGGTATCTGGACATTCACAGATTCACTCAACAAATCTTTGGAGTAGCTACTTCATGCCAAGCACAGATTAGTGGCTACCTGAATTCTGATGATACAAAGGTCAAGAAAAAAACAGCTCTACGATAAGAATAGGACATTTAAAATATCTGGTTATTTGCTCTGATTTTCATTCCTCTAAAAGTAAATGTTATGGACATCCTGATTATTTCCTCCCTTTCAAGACAGAAGAAGTAACAAGGGGAAATGATACTTTGAACCTAATTCTGACCAATCAGAAGAACTGGAGAAATGGAAGTAAGCAGATCTGTGAGGGAAAGTGAAACCATCAACTTGAAAGTTCTTTCAGAAAGTCAAATGTCACTG
>NW_011888966.1:1028329-1039815 GCF_000151845.1 Pteropus vampyrus | reverse complement strand
CACTGTGGGAACTTTGTGGTAATAGAATGGATCTATTATCTTAATTGAGGTGATGGTTACACAAATATACACGTTATAAAATGGCATAGAACAATCATGCAAATATATTATACTGATGCCAATTTCCTGGTTTTGATATTGTGCTATCTTTAAATAAGATGTAACCATTGAAAGAAGCTAGTAAAAGGTACACAGAACCCATCTGTACTATCCTTGCAACTTTATGTTGATCTATAATTATTTCAAAATAAAAAGTTAAAAACAAACAAAATAGTATGTAGCTTAATGATCCACTATCTTTGCAACACTCTCAGGGCAAATGCAGCTTAAAAGCCTGGGAGAGCAGGCTGGGTGCCCTAGTTCCATTTCTTGGTCTTGCCTGATAAGGAGGTTTGTCTTGGAGAAAGGACTAGGGGGCATGTGGCTTTCCTTATAGTTCAGTCTATGTTCAGTCCTGAGATCTTTTTGATACTTTGTGATAGGCAATTAAGAACTAAAATCAGTCTAGCACATAGTCAGCGCTAAAAGAAAAGTTTCTATTGAATGTTCTACAGCAATTGCTTCTGACTTTAAGATAGGATAAAACAGTTAATTCTCTTCTCTCTCTTCTCCTCTGTCCACACTAGCACAGAGGTATCTGGACATTCACACATTCACTCAACAAATCTTTGGAGTAGCTACTTCATGCCAAGAACAGATTAGTGGCTACCTGAATTCTGATGATACAAAGGTCAAGAAAAAAACAGCTCTACGATAAGAATAGGACATTTAAAATATCTGGATATTTGCTCTGATTTTCATTCCTCTAAAAGTAAATGTTATGGACATCCTGATTATTTCCTCCCTTTCAAGACAGAAGAAGTAACAAGGGGAAATGATACTTTGAACCTAATTCTGACCAATCAGAAGAACTGGAGAAATGGAAGTAAGCAGATCTGTGAGGGAAAGTGAAACCATCAACTTGAAAGTTCTTTCAGAAAGTCAAATGTCACTGGCAGGGAAAGTTAAACATCCATAATCTTCCCATCCCAGATTTTAGAGATAAGCCAGTTTAAATATTTAAGAGAAAAAAAAAAAAGGAAGCAAAACCTCTGGTCTGAGACTCTAAGGATTAAGGAAAGCTGTCAAAGGTAAAGTTCAAGCATCATGATAGCAGGACTGTATTGAGGAATAAAGGGAGGAAACACTTATAGAAACACGGGTGACCACATGGGGGATCCTGGCTAATGAGCCTGGTTTATAAAGATATGGACAGTAGTCAGAGGGCAAGGTCCTGTACACGGAGCTTCCAAGACTCTCAAACCCAGAAGGATCTGGGATGGACAAAATTATAAGAACCCCACAGCTCTGCCCCTGCTATGACTGCCAACTACATTGTAGGATTCATGTTCAGAAAAAAGTAAGAAACGGGCACATTATTTGATGGCTTTGCTTTCCTCTTCTTAGCCCTGAAGAGTGACTGCAGGAGGCATTGTGAAGGTTCAGAGCCCAGAAAACATGATTTCGAATTTTGATTCTGCAATCAATTAGCTGGCTTTCTTGGGATAATTATGTAACCTTCCTCTTAATGAGATAATATTATAAGTGTCTAACAGACTGCTTGATACACCATAAGCTCTCAATTATAGTAGCTGTTGTTTTTGTTACTATTACTGTTAAACTGGAAATGATAACATTACTAGGGATCAGATGGATGAAGAACTTGTCTAAGGATACCTGGCTGGTCATACTCAAGCAGATGGCGAGAACAGGAAATCACGATGATAATAAGAAGGACTATATAGCAGAGGCTGACTGAGAATGCAGCTAACACCAAAGAAATGGAGCTGAGAGATGGAGAGACCATGAGACTGAGCCCTGATGTCATTACTCAATCCAGCCATGATAGAATCCGATTTCCTTTGGATTTTTTTTTACACGGGCTAAAACATTTTCATTTTCCACCCTGCTTTGACATAAGTCACACTGAGCTGCGTTTCTGCCACCTGATTAAAACAGATGGTCTGTCAGCCCTTGGAAAGAGAAACAGAGATCATATGAAGCCAGCATAGGTTACAAGAACAACAGACAGGTCATGCCAGACTATCTTCATTCCCTTACTTCAAGTTAACTAGATCAGAAGATCAAAGGAATGCTGCATGCTTAGTGTAACTAACCCAGCAAAGTGCTGACATTAGTCTCTTGTAATATCCTTACGAATAAGAAATAAGATGTGGTGACAGAGGCTAGAGGTGGGAAGAGGCAATAGGTCAATAATATGGACAAAAAACTGGTACAACTTTCTAACTCTACGACCACTTGAATCTAAACCTCTGCCACCTTTCTCCTCGACCAGGACAACAGCCTCCTGACTGGATGTGGTCATTTAAAAACATGAAACTGACTGCTTTGCTTCCCTGCTCAAAACCTAGACAATTCCTCTCTGACTCCCATCCTCCTTCCAAAGAACCACTCCATTCTCACAATAGTTATTTTTCTTATCTATTTGTTTCACTGGTTCATTCAATAGAGTATAAGCTCTAAAAGGGCAGGGATCATGTCTCTTTTATTCATCAACGCATTATCTAGTGTCTACTCTAGATTTTGCACTTAGTGGGTACTCAGTTGAATTAATGAATGAATGACATTGGCAGAATCATGATCAAATTGCCAATGACACTATTATAAGACTAATATGATCATACACAACTCTTGGAAGCCACCAAAAGTTTGATGTCAGGTAAGAGATAGCAATGCCTCTTCAATTTTATATAAATGGAATTGTATAGCATGTACTCTTTTTTTTTTTCTTTTTTGGTCTAGCTTCTTTTCGAAAACTTATTTTGAGATCAATCCATGTTGTAGTACGTATCAATAGTTCATTACTTTTTATTGCTTAGCAGTATTCTATTGTATGCATGTACCATAGTATGTTTATCCATACATTGGATAAACAATTGGTTGTTTTTCATTTTTCTACTACAGTCAAGTCGGACCTAGGAATTAAATGTCTGGATCACATTATAGGTATATATTTAACTTTTAAAGAAGATGTCAAACTTTTTAAAAGTGTTTGTGCCATTTTACATTCCCACCAACAGTGTATAAGAGTTCCAGCTCCCACACAACCTCATCAACACTTAGTGTATTCAGTCTTTTTAGCCATCCCAATAGGTACGAAGTGATATCTCATTGTGGTTTTAACATGCATTTCCCAATGATTAATGATCCTGAGCATCTTTTCAAGTACTTATTTGCTATCCATATATCTTTGTTGGACGTCATGAGTTGTTTGTTTGTTTGTTGAAGTTAAAAAAGAGGCTCTCGCTCATTATATAACTAGACAAACAATACAGAAATTTACAAAGAATGAATAGTCCCCCACTACCAAGCCCCATTCCCAAACACACATATAAGTAACCAAAAGTTCATAAGAATCACCAGGAGCCCTTATCAGACATGCACATTTCTGTCTTACTCTGGAAGATTCTGACTCAGTAGGTCAGAAATGGTGCATTTTAACAAGCTCCTAGGTGATTCTGATGCAAGCAGTCTAAAGACCATTTTCTGCTCTTAAACTTGTCCTCCATAGGAATGGTTGGAGGATTGAAGGTGGTGAGTCTGGAGGGGAAAACACACAAAGGGTACACAGGCTGCCTTCAAATAAGGGAGAGCCTTTGCCTGAGAGAATGAGCATGTTTGCTCCATGCTGTACCATGGAGTCCCTAAAGTTTGCAACCTAGAAGTCAAATTAGAAAAAACTTTCTAACAGAGCTACTGTGAAACGAAATCAGGCCACAGAGCCAAAAAGAGAGGGAACTTGCCAAAGTCACAGGGCTTGCAGAAAAAAGAACTTCTCTGGGTTGAGAAATGGCTGATTGAGAGTGAAGTAGAGAGTGGACAAGACAAATCCCAAATACACGCATTCATATTCTCTCTCTCTCTCCCTCCTTCCCTCCTCCTTTCTCTCTCTCCACAACCTCAATCCCCTCTCTCTGAGGAAAAACTCCCCTTTTACAAATACATGGAGAAGAATGTAACCCACCATACAGGTAGTATGTATCTTAACCCAAATTAAAGAGCAGCTATTTGCCCTAAGCCATATTTCTATTTGCAAGGCCTAAAATGGTAGTGAAAAGAGAAAACACAGTATTTTGTAAGAGCAGTCCTTTTTATAGAATAAGTAGGCATGCCCAGACCCTGTCCCCACAATTTTGGATCCACAGATTTTTAAATTCTTAAGCTTGTCAGTAAACAAGCAATGTGTTTTGGAAAATCAACGTCAACAAATGTCATTTCGCTTCTGTTGCAGCACCCAAAGACATCCCCGCCCCCATCAGTTAAATAAAAAGCCATTTATCTGATCTAGAGCAGAATCAGTCAAGGCACTGTTTACCACAGCAAGTCACCGATCCAAGAGGGATGTGAGCCAACTGCTAGCAATTCCTGTACCCTGGCAGAAACAGAGCTGAGTTTCCATCACCTGGTGACTGAGTTTTGCACAGGTATGTCTTCCTCTTTCTTCTCATTTAAAAACAAACTATACAGCTGCTGGCTCCATTTAAAAGAGGCAAATGAGGCCCAATAAACTCCTTGTTAGAATGTCCGGTAGTTTTGTTTTCTTTTTTGTTTGTGTTCTCTTTGTATTTATTTATTATTATTTTTTGAGTGTCTGGTGGTTTCTACCATCAGCATTTGACCTTGGGTCAACTATTGAGTGTAGTGCATCATTCTAAGTGAGTATTTTCTAATTTAGATTACTATCACCAAAGTAGATACTGCCATTTGTAAGTCACAACAGAGTTGACTTTGTATTTGCAGGTTTCTAATTTTTAAAATTTTGTTTTATTTCATTTCAGGTATAGCCCAGTTTCCTCCAGATCGTCACCCTTTCCAACTGGCACAGCTGTGATTCACACTGTGTTACATGGGCCAGCACTTTTCTTAAGCACCTACTACGTGCCAGGATCCAAACGCAGCATTCATACTTAAGTCTAACAATAGCCTGCAGGGTGAAGCGGCCAATCTTATCTCCATTTTACAAAGAAAATTGGGCCTTGAAGAAAGTGAGCTAGGTGTCCAAGATCACACAGCTGGGGGCACTAGGATGCTGTCTGGACTCACAGCAGGTACTCACTCCTTCCCCAGCTGCTTTCAGCTGCTCTGCAACCGGCAGCCTGAGCGCCAGCCTTCAGTCACTCCCAACAGCAGGAATGCTTCATATCAAATCTGAAACTGTGTACAAGATTATGAGTATACTCATCTGTGAGGAGGGGACCCAGATTTCTAAGGGGTCAGTGATCCCAAGAAGATTAAGAACCCGCACCCGGGCAGGCTGTCAGCTTCCGCATTCCCCTCTAAGGTCGGGGCGCTCACCGGGCAGGGAGTACTGTAAGGGGAGACCGAACTCCGCCTTCCGGTCCCAGCTTTGGCACTGCTCTGCTGAGGGCTTCGGCCAAGGCAGCTCACCTTACTGACCGCAGATATCGGATCTCTTTTCCCTGGCCTTGACTGTCTATTTATAATTATACTTTCATTGGCAAGGATTCTTTAGCATTGTTTGTATTATCCATTGTCTTAACATATGGGTTCTTACTAAAAGTCTCCCCAAATCCTACACTGACGCAGGCAGGGATAAACAAACAGACACAAGGAATAGTTTTTACTAGACCAGCTTACCTCTCCGGGCCTCAGTTTGTCACCTTTAACACACCTCGGTTGGATCACATGGATGAGGTTGATTGCATTCTCTAAGGCTACAGAGCAACCCGGGACCAGGCGTCATTGCTCCCCCCGCTCCTCCACCTCCCGCTTGGGATCTGACAGCCGCTGTTTTCCCGCACCTCTCCCCGGCCCCCTCTGGCCGACTGACTCACCGTGTGTGCAAGGTGCGGGTATTCACGCGGAGCTCGACCGCGGAGGTGACTGCGCAGTCGAGGCAGACGGGGTGCCGGGCTCCCGGGACCTGCGCCACGCTGGCCTTTGCGCGGCTGTTCCCACGGAGAGCGCGAGCGGGCGCGGCTCTGCTCACGCCGCGTGCGAGCGCCAGGAAGGGGCGGCCCGGTTTCCAGCCTTTGTTAGCTGTCTGGAGCCAGTTGTTTCCCACTTGCAGCTCCTGGGAGTCAGCTGGAGCTGGGGTGGCCCAGTAGCAACAGCAACAGCCCTGCACTGGCCTGCAGCCAGCGCAAACTACTGCAAGTGAGTGTTAGCGCCGCACCCGGGGACACACCCACTCGCGGTTTCTCATTAAGCATTAAGCAGCCTTCTGGTTCCGGCTCGTCAGCCCCAACACGGGTCAGCACTTAGGCCGCCTGGTGGGAACGCTGATGCCTGAATCACTGGATATTTGTGTTCCCGCCCAAATCACCAAACTTTAGGGCTGGAGCTTGATTTAATTCTGCGTGTCCTCTGCCCAGGACCTCTGGGTTCTTGTTCTCTCGTGGGAGCCCTCTGACCAATCTTAGACAATTCTGACGGTCTCTCTACACCCCAGTTTTCTTTTCTATGATGTGAAGGTGTTGGTCTATTCTCTCACTGTGAGTGGGACACTGTTCTAGGCACTAAGCATGCAGCAGTCAACACAGCAGGCAAGGTCCTCGCTGTCTTGGGGGTGGGTCAGACACTGAATACACAATTTAAAGTGATAATTGCTATGAAAAGTATGGAAAGTTTCGTATCCGGGCAACCAAACCTTTCTAGAATCATAAATGGATTCGACTGATTTGTCTTAATCCTCCCAGTTCTAACATTTATTCTTATTCTCATTATTAGAACTTATTATTTATTATTAGTGATAATGGTAGTAATATTGCTTACTTAGTGCCAGGTACCATACTAGACATTTTACTTGTATTTTCTCATTTATCTCATGCACAACGTCTCTAAGAGAGGAGTGCTACTGCTGCTACTGTTCTTACTATCCTCATTTTAGAGAGAAAAACTGAGGCTAGAGAAAGTAACTTGCCCAATGTCACACAACTTAGTGACCAGTATTTAAATTCAAACTGTCTGAGGCCTCAGGGTGCTTAACTACTACTCTACATCCATAAAATCATGAAGACCAGAATGGCGTGGTATCTTGAATTTGATGGATGAGAACAATGGAAGAAGAGAGGGTGGTTTTACCCTGCAGAGAAGAAAAGCAAAGGAAGTGGAGAGCTTTCTTAAAGAGCTGTCCATAGATTAGACTTAACCTGTATGACTTTAGGGGTCATTAGCATGGGGAAAGCTATAGGAAGACACACTGCAAAAATGTAAGGAAGGACTTCTCTAATAATCAGAGCATTGTAAAATGACATCAGTCATCTGGAGTGAGTGAGCATCCTGTCACTAAAAGTCAGCATTCAAGCAGAAAGGCTTATTGAGGATGCTTCAGAGAAAAGTCATGTAAAAGTTAAAGACTGGCTTAGGCGATTTCTTCCAATTCTGAAGGGAAATTGAGTCCTAGAGCAGCTGAGTGACTTGTCCAAAGTCACTCAGGAAGTAAAGACCTGACCCCCAAACCAAGTCTGGCTTCAAGATCACATTTGTGTCTGTAGGTGAGCATCTCGTGAGTGCTCAGCGCCTGTTTAAGCTCCTGTAAAGTAAATGTGGTGTGTGTGTGTGTGTGTGTGTGTGTGTGTGTGTGTGTGTGTGTGTGTGAGAGAGAGAGAGAGAGAGAGAGACAGAGACAGAGAGACAGAGACAGAGACAGAGACAGAGACAGAGACAGAGACAGAGGCAGAGACAGACAGTGGAGTTTTCCTGGGTGTATGGAATCATCTGCTTTACGTGTTTTTCTTTACATCACTTTATATCAGATGCAAGTGTCAACCCGCCCCAGGCAATTGCTGTATTATAGGGGTCCCAGAGGTAGCAGGGTCCTGACTCCCCTGGAGACAAGCTGGATAGTATTTCTACCTGAAACTAATGTTTCTTTGATTCTATTTTAGGACTCTGAGCTATCTAGAGTTAAATTTCTAACACACTGGCACTAATTCCCCATCTCTCATCCTAGTCACAAATATTTTGATGAGCAACAATCTAGTTGTCAACTTCAGAAGGGGCATTTTTTCTTCAGTGCTCTAGAGAGCTACTTGTTTCTTTTCTACTGGAAACCTCTAACAAAGGAATCCAACTGTCTTTTGGGATTGATTTCTAGAACATTTACAAAGAAATGAACATCACTTCGCCCTTAGTGACAGTAACTCAAAGATAAAAAATGTTCCCTGTTACTTCTACCCTTAATAGAGTGATCGATTTTTAAGTTAACTTTTGAAAAGAAAATATATTTACCTGGTTCAAAATTCAAAAGTATACTGTCAGGGCTATAGGTTATTGATCTTGGAGTCTTCTAAGTACCTGGAATATTGCCTTGTATATAGTAGGTGCTGAATAAGTGTTTATTGACTGAGTGGATGAGTGAGTGTGAATTAAGAAGTTGTGGGAGACAGAGACAGAGGTGGTTTAGGGTGGGGCAGCAGACATTCTGCCTGAGGTGCATGGGTTTAAAGGAAGCCCAGCCAGAACTCACAGAACAACTGCAAATTTGACCATGATTTTATCCAGAAGTTAGTCTATACTAAAAGCGGCTGCAGCAGACTCTTTTGGGTTGAATATTACCTAAAGGCTATGTACTAGCCAGAATCTTTTGGTTGCAACCAACAAAAATTGATTCTAGTTAACTAAAGCAGAAAAGGAATTTATTAAAAGAGTGGTGAGGAGCTCAAAGAATCAAAAGAAAGGAAAACCTAGCTGGAGAACCAGGCTAGGAATACAGACAGGTACCAAGGGAAAGTGGGTGGCCAGACCCACAGAGGAAACCATGCCACAGGAAAGATGCTGCTGCGGAAACTGGCAATGCCCTGGGGACTGAGTGCCATCGCTGATCTAGCTGCCATCACTACCACGAGGTACTGAATGTCACCACTACCAGAATAAATTTTAAATTGAACTGCTCCTGTTAACTCTTATCTCCAATATCACAGTCCAGGAGGGGTTGGCTGACCAGTCATGCCTGGGTTCCAAGCAGTTGGTGGTCAGGAAAAACTGCTACCCAAGCCTTTTGGCTTCCTTGAAGGAGATGCAGGGGCTCTGCCTCACACAATGTCCTGTTCCCCAAACTTATAAAACCATTTTGGAGACCAAGCAACCAGAAATAGGACAAATGTCCACTAAGCAGTCATCTTCTAATAATTTTTAGGACAAAGCTGGAAAGAATGAAAAATATATTCTGTATAAAATGCTTAATAATACAACACCTGAGCTGGACTCTCACAACCAGAAGAGATGCCTAGCATACCTATTACTCAACCTTTTACATTTTTAGCTGATCAAGAAGTTATTTACAGTACCAATATTTTCTTCCCAAGTCTCTCCTTTCCTTTCCTGTTGGAATCACTTGCAATTACAGAGTTGAGCAAAGAAAGGTTGAGAAGAAAGAGGTAAATTGTGCCAAATGCATATTTAGCCACACAAGAGAAGGGCAGTGCCATGAGCCTAATAAATCTAATTTAATTTTCTGATACATTTTTAAAAACTACCTACTTCTTTTAGAGTCTCAGGCTTGGGATCACATCTATTATTTCATTCAACTTTGTGAAATCTACCTCTCTAATCTCTACAGTAGTAATAAAAATCGATGCTATTTATTGAGTGCCTAATACATGTCAGAAAATATTTATGGATTATTTCTAATTCTGACAAATACCCAATGCGATAGATATTATTTGCACTTTACAGATGAGGAAATAGAAGCTCAGAGGGATTAAGTAATCCAAAATTACATGGCTCATAGGTGATGAGTCACAGCCAAGTCTACTACTACACATACTACCTCTCATGTGAGTCTCTTCTCCAAAGATTCCCTTTGCCTTTTAAAAAAAATTCTACCAAGTCCAAATGTAAGTTTTGCAAATTATTTCTTCTATTTTCTGAAATATTGAACTGTCAAAAAGACAAGTCAAGATTTATTGGTTGCCATGTCTTTAGCAGAATTAAACTTTTATAAGAACACAGCCTAGTGTAATAACCTCATTACTTACATATAAAAATGTGTATAACAAGACTGTCTACTGAGTCTATATTATAAACTCTGCTAGCCCTAACAGGTAAGCATTACCATCTTCTTTTTACAAATGAGAAACCCAAGATTTAGAAAAATTCAGAAACTTGCCAGGGGCCTTGCTGCTAAAAACTGGCAGA
The DNA here is from genome assembly GCF_000151845.1 of Pteropus vampyrus. Taxonomy (NCBI): domain Eukaryota; kingdom Metazoa; phylum Chordata; class Mammalia; order Chiroptera; family Pteropodidae; genus Pteropus; species Pteropus vampyrus. The sequence continues at coordinate 1,029,654 of NW_011888966.1, read as the reverse complement.
ACTGGGACTGTAACCTCAGCAGTGAGACTCCAAAGCCTGCATCTTTTCCACTATGTCATATGCCCTCTAGGCCAGCTTTATAATTTGTATTGAGAAATACCATTTAGCATCCCTGGAAACAGTCCTGTTCTCATTTTGCAGAAATATGTGGAGCCTTAGCTTTGAAGCTGATTCCCTCTAAGTCTACTTTGCTGGAACTCCATCACTGAATAAATGCCTCTATTCTAGCAATTGGCTTGAAGGTCATCAAGAAGACATGACCACCAGTTTGACCTGGGAGCTGGACCCGGCAATTGGAGGCACCTGACTCCCTGCCCCGTGCACTCTTCTTGCCTTCCATGAGCTAGAAGCTACCCAAGGACACAGCCTTGGGACAGTATGGTGGTGATGAGACCACTGGACTGGGTACATGACTGAACTCTGTGAAGGCCTCCTGTGTACGTGACTGATCCCAGTTAAGCTCTCTATGTAAATTTTTAAGATTTGGCAGGTGGGTGTGGAAAAATATTCATCATGTGGACACCTAAGACAAGCCCCGTAACTAAGTTTCTTTGCTTATTAAACCTGCCACCTACCCATCTGGAATGGTCTGCTTTTTTCTTCGGTCTCTCCCTGCCCTCTGTGCATGGGGGCTGCTTTCAGATGATACCTGGGAAATTCCCAAAGAGGCTGCAACCGAAAACCCATTGCCATCATGATTTTTAGCCCAGTTTTGGGGGGAACTTCTTTGCTTTTACTATACTCTTTGTTTAGTCAGTACTCCATTGGTCCCAGAGCCAGAAATCCAACTCATCCAGAAACAATATTGTCCATTTGAAGAACAAAGACCAAAGAAGAAAAGACCATCTCTGCCTATATGTCTCTTTCAGAGAGCAATCCCTCCAAAAAGCTCTCCAGCAGACTCTTCCTCCTATTCCATTGACTAGAATCACTGACTGGCTTAGATAAAGACCCAACACTGGGCCAGTCCCCTCTTCGAAGCATATAGTCATGTAGCCTTAACAAAATTGAAGTCTCATTGGGAAAGAGGAAGGACAAGGTGGAATGCTCTTGAGGAGGCAGCCAGGAATATCTGCTGCAAGAGGGGAGTGGACAATTCTACAGGGAAGTTGAGGAGCCCCTCAAATATTATTTTAAGTTCCCTGACTCCAGCCCTTTCCTAGACATTTAACATCTGACTGTTTAGATTCAACTAGGTAATTCTGGCCGTGCATGATGCGAGGGCCGCAGAAGCAGGCTAAAGCAGTAATAGCAAATGGAAATGGGCACAAGATGGCAGCATTGTATAATTATTGAAAACCACGATGCAGCACAGGTTCTTGCTC
>NW_011888966.1:1021392-1022801 GCF_000151845.1 Pteropus vampyrus | reverse complement strand
AAGATCATCGGGTAGCACACATGTGGAACTTATGAATCTTTAGTCTTGAAGCCTTATAGGTCAAAAGCAAAGAGAAGTTCAAACAATAAAATTGAAATAAATTTATGGTTAATGACTATATAAAATGTTTACAGAATGTCTCAAATGTGTTTGAATGTAGCAGTCCACTTTAACAAAACCTTCTGAACAACACACAGAGAACAGGAACTGAGACAAGAGACACAGACCTGTTGTCACTGTCAATGACTAGCAAACAGACTGAATGGATTACCACTAAGACCCAACAGGACATTTCCGACACTCGATAGGACACTCTGATCCAATAGGACATCACTCCACTAACTCAACTTATCTGATACTGATTATGTACAAGGCTGTATAACAGTTAAATAACATCTGAAAGTTTTGAACATATTCAAAGGCAGTCCATTTTTTCTACTTATTTGCACCTGACAACTGTGGAGATTGGCAGGCTACCCTTGTATTTTTATTTTCCTCCTTACGGCATTCATTTATACTTCTTGTGCTTGTCCTTATCATTTTACCCAAAATATACTCTAGTTACTAAGGATTTTTTCTTGGGTAAATATTGTGGCTTAAGAGAAAGTTTTCAATTCATCTTGACCTCTCTATGAACGCAGAAGCAACCACTGGAACATGATTGTCTCAATTTGCATTCTACCCTTTCCTTTTTATCTTTCTCTCTTTCAGAGGTTGGGGTTCTAGTCCTTTCTTTGCACTAAGATCTGTATGATCTTGGGCAAGCCACTCTGGCCTAGTAGGGCACAACTGATATGTGTAAAACCACTCTATAAATTGCAAAGCATTTAAAAATACAATTATTGAACTACACAATCTCTCAATCTCCCTCAAAGTCTAAAATTTTTATCCTGTACTTTTTTCTGTTTTTAGTGAATTCATCTGATTCAGGAGGTAGGAATTGCATTTTGGCACATTTTAGAAGGCTCTGCTGATTCAACAAGTACAGAATGACTTGTAACTTTAAAATAGCAGCACCTAAAACAGGTAATTCTTCAATTGCTGAGGTGACAGCTACCACAAATGATACATGATTTTAAGGAAAAGGCTGAATCATAAGCCAACACCTAAAATTCTCATTCACTATGTTAAAAAAAACCCTCCAACTTTTGTCCTTCTTAAATCTGACAAATTTAAATCTGACAAATTTAAATCTTAAAATGGAATTAACTGAAATCATATTTGAAAAGGCTACGACCACTCATATAGCATTTTAGTACATTTTGTTGTTTTTTGTCAGAGCTGGAATAGTGACTACAGCAGGCTGGAAACAAATGAGATACACCAAATACATACATGAAATCACAGAATTTCAGTTGGAAGGGCTTCTAAAAGTTATTTAGACTAGTATGGGATTTCAAAAGCTTATA
>NW_011888966.1:1019789-1021342 GCF_000151845.1 Pteropus vampyrus | reverse complement strand
GAACTACACAATCTCTCAATCTCCCTCAAAGTCTAAAATTTTTATCCTGTACTTTTTTCTGTTTTTAGTGAATTCATCTGATTCAGGAGGTAGGAATTGCATTTTGGCACATTTTAGAAGGCTCTGCTGATTCAACAAGTACAGAATGACTTGTAACTTTAAAATAGCAGCACCTAAAACAGGTAATTCTTCAATTGCTGAGGTGACAGCTACCACAAATGATACATGATTTTAAGGAAAAGGCTGAATCATAAGCCAACACCTAAAATTCTCATTCACTATGTTAAAAAAAACCCTCCAACTTTTGTCCTTCTTAAATCTGACAAATTTAAATCTGACAAATTTAAATCTTAAAATGGAATTAACTGAAATCATATTTGAAAAGGCTACGACCACTCATATAGCATTTTAGTACATTTTGTTGTTTTTTGTCAGAGCTGGAATAGTGACTACAGCAGGCTGGAAACAAATGAGATACACCAAATACATACATGAAATCACAGAATTTCAGTTGGAAGGGCTTCTAAAAGTTATTTAGACTAGTATGGGATTTCAAAAGCTTATAAAAGTTCCAAAAAAAGAAAAAAGGAGGGCGGACATAAAACGTCAGCTTTAATTTTGCCAAATACGAGTACTAACGAAACAAAATGGCTACCTACTATCAGCACCACTTTAATGACACATATATAAAAAGATAAAATCTCAGAATAACATTTTAAAATTAGATTAATGAAAGAAAAAATGCATTATACTGCTCTTATTTTTCTAATATCTCTATGGAAACCTTTGTTAAACTTGCCCCTGTCCAAACACAGACCTTTGGGAATCTCTAATCTAGTCCACTCTATGCACACCTCAACCCCTACCCCAGCTCCCCAATTCAGCATTTGTATCCTCACCATACCAAAAATTCTCTTTAAATGTATACCTCGCCCCACTATGGGGAACTCCCAAAGCTGGGGAATCCATTAAATTTTGGATGGCTTACACTTGGCCTTTTATTTTTAGCGGTAATCTAAAAACGGAAATTTCCAAGTAGGCCAACATTCTTTAGAGTCTCCAAAGGTCTAATAGTGCTGAATTGGGAACCAGACAGCCTGGGTTCTGGTAATCCCTCAAACTTTATACAAAACATTAGCTGAAGTCTCTTCTCCTCTGTTGGAATTCAACTGATTTAAACTAGAACTTTATAAATACAATCATTTAAGTCAGAATTAGAATAACATGGAGGAATTTTAGTTAGGATATCTTCCCGGATAAACTCCTTTACTAATTACTTGATCAAAGTTGCAGTTAAGCCTACATTTTTTTTTTTCCATTTCCATTTTAATGAAATTATTTGGGATAGATTTCCTGTTTCAATTTTTACCACTCAGGTTTTATTCATTCAGGATTGAATTCATTCATCGGGGTTTGATTATTATAGGTGATAGCATCAACCACGGAATTCTCTTCCGTAACCATCATTACCACCAAGCCCGATTTTACAAGTCAAATTTTATAAACCAAAATGTGGTCTTGATTTGATTCTTTCGTCAGGTTTTAGCAAAAAA
>NW_011888966.1:1015332-1019739 GCF_000151845.1 Pteropus vampyrus | reverse complement strand
TACCCCTCAGAGGCATATTCTGTGATCCATTAAGTGGATGCCTGTTTTCAGAGCTTCACTTAATCTTAAAATATACGAGTAGTTTCCTTCTCAAGGTGTTTTATAGTTTTGAGATACACTGACTGGAAAAAACTAAAAAAGCAGTTTCTTGGGGAGTCAGGAAAATCTGAGTTCAAGTACAAGATGTATCCTTGACTCATTTAGTGTACTTGAGCAAGTTAACTAAAATCTCTGGGCCGCAGTTGCCCTATTTAAAAATTTAAAACAATGAAATTACTTTTCCCATGAAATCTTTTTATATGACATAATATAGGTAAGGATAATACAGCATAAAATGCTGTATATTGAAAGTAATTATCTTAGCATGGGAAAATCAGTAAGGGTAGATGCCATCTGAAAACTCACTATCTTCACGTTCATTAGGAGAAGGTTCTGAGGCCTTTAGAATAGACTAGAATATTTTTGTTTCCTGTGACACGTCTTAAAAGCCTATGTTGACCTTGTTAAAAGGAACAAACTACATAAATCAGTTGCGGTAGTATCGTAGTTACCTTTTCTTATTTTGGGCTTTGGACAATAATTATAAAGTTCCTATTTCGGCTGACAGCCTGTCTCCTTCCACCAGAAAAAGTCACCTTTGACTTGAATTGCCTAATAATAACAGCAGCACGACATATTTGTATGAGGTTTATGGCTTAAACAAAGTGCTTTTACATATCCTATTTCAACTATGGCAGAAGCTGTGGCAATCAATGATTGTGTGGGACAAGAAAGTCTATGCTAAGAAGGTCAACAGAATTTGAAATTCTAAGCAACAAAATATTAAATAATGTTTCATATAGGTTAGAAGGGGTCCTGAAAGGTAAGTCAATAGGATCTTATGTCTATCATTTGCCTAGCCTAGAGAATACAGATAAGAACTAGTTTTAGGAGTTCAGATCAGGTTCAGAGTCCAACAAGAAGTAAGGAGGGTCTGGAAAGCCCAGTAGGTAGCTAAGATTATTATTAAATACGTCAGTTGGCTTCAGAATCTGAAAGGGAGAGACAGAAGTAATTAACACTGGCAAGGCAGGGGCAAGAAGCATTGTCTAGGAGGGATGGTCGATGGGGATAGGCGGATGGAGGTAAATAACTGAGATCAGATAGCCGAGATCAAGGAACCAGCTAATATGCTCCCTATGCAGGTCTAGAGCAGGCACCGGGGTCTGGACAGAACATGCTAACTGTGAGAATGAACAGCATAACATCGTAGAACAGTGGGGTAGATTGTGGGAAGTTCTCAAAAGCTGGTGGCCCTGGGTAAGCCACCACACTTCTCTAGACCTTCAGCTTCCTCACACAGAAGATAAATAGAATAACTAGCTGCTTTACCTCTCTCTAATGCTGGTCATGAAAAGCAGGAGTTAGAGCATCACAAAATACTTTATGAACTGTAAAGGGCTATACAAACATAACTTGATTTTTTTTGCTTTGTACATTAGGGCCCAACAATTCAGAGTTCCTTTTTTGCCCAACCACGCCCCTGGCTCTGTTCATTGCAGAAAGTCTTCTTGTAGTAGTGTTGGGCTTGGCCAGGATCAAATGGGGCAGCTAGCTATTCCACTTTCTGTGTTCAGTGTCAGTGCTTCCTGGCATTAGCACGGACAGCTGAGAGTTAACAGGATGTGTTCCTAGGACTGGCTCTCCTCAGGAATGGCAACTCAAGCATCTTCCAAATTTAGTCTCACGAAAAAGTGTAGATTACTATAGTGAGTAACAATGAGTCAGAGGGAGCAGTTTCATGCCCTTGCTAATGAACAATGCAGAGGAAGAGAATGAGAGCTGGGAAAGGAAGGGACCTAGAAATTGCAGAAACTCCAAAACACTAATAAAATTCCTCCAAATAAAAACAGCCAACACAAATATCCCCAAACGATGCATGACTGCAGATTTCCAGGAATTAATGGTTTGTTGGATTAAAATCGAAATTTTAAAGTATAATTTGATCATCTAAATATTGCTATGTCAGACAGACTGACCAGAACAAGATAATGGGGGTGGAGTGGAGAACACAGGGGGAATTCAGGCATTTCATCCTTTATACTGCTTTTCAAGTCCTGGCCTTAGTAAGGTTTTCAGTAAGTAAACATCAATGATTTGAATTTCCTCAATGTAAGGACAGATCTCTAGCACTTAAATAAATATTACACTGCAGAATGTTCATTGCAGACAAAAGAGGGAAAGCCTCAGGAATTATTTCAATGCATCTCTGAGAGGGAGGGGTATGGCTAGTAGAAACAGTTATCTAAGAGGACAAGAAACTAGCTTTGCTTGATTTTCACTGTTAATCTCATTCTTTGCCAAGAATAAGACTGTTGAAGAATAAAATCATGAAATCTAAGCAAAAAAATTTTTTAGACTTAAAGAATCTACAGAGATCATTTAAGTGAGGCCCCTTCCCTACCTCCAGGGAAAGCTATATTTAAAACTAAGATACCATTATAGTTGGCCCTCTACATCCCCAAGTTCCATATCCACATATGTGAAATCAATCGTACTGAAAACATTTGGAAGTTTTCAGAAAAAAAAGTTCCACTGTTGCTGATACGTAATATGTAATTAGGCCTGCAATGGTTATGTCCGTACTGAATATGTATAGACTTTTTTCTTGTCATTATTCCTTAAACAATACAAGAACTATTTAAATAGCATTTATAGTGTATTAGGTATTATAAGTAATCTAGAAATGATTTAAAGTATATGGAAGGATGTATATAGGTTATATGTAAATACTACACGATTTCATATAAGGGACTTGAGCATCTGAGGATCTGGGTATCCTTGGGGGTCCTGGAACCAACTCCCCTCCCCCATGGATACTAAGGGACAATTGTACTACCTTTCTGAAATATTTTCAAAAGATATTTCCCAATCTTTTCTCATTTGGGAATCTCTTCTAACTTCTATCTATCTGTTGCTATGTTTCACTGTTAAAGAATCTGATTTTCCTGACATTTAAGTATTAAGACACACAGGTGAGGTTCTGCCCATCAGAGTTTTATGTATTATCTGAATTTTAAGAAGCTGTAAAAGAAGAAGAGAATGTCAATTTCCTCCTTCTAATCCAAAATACAGGAGTCATCTTCAGTAAACAACGCAATATTTTTAAAGCTAGAAAGAACTTTAGAATCTGACTTCTCTTTTAAAAGCCTACATTGAAGCTGAGGAAAATATTTAAGATGAAGTCACAACTAAAATTCAGATAAAATCTTAACTGCTTAAGTCAGGATTCATTTCCTTACACCACTTAACCTAGTCCTTAAATATCCAAATAAAGTAATACTTTGGCCTCTCCTCTATCACCTCAAACTACTTTGGAATAAAACAAATTTTCACTACTATAGTACTGTTTCCATGGGCTCTTGCTTAAAGTTAAGAAAACATCTGGGTCCTCACTACTCTAAATGTAGAAGGCAACATTTTACTTACATAGGTAGAAAAGGACATATCCTCATTTAACAAAATACACTGAAATGCCTAACTCAAGCATTTAAAAGATTGCTGGGTTAATCTCAGTTTTTGGAACAATGACAAATTGATTCTTTCCCAACTCTAAGACCTTGCACATTTATTTCTATGGGAATAAACACTGATCTCTGTGGGATAATTGAGCTCATGCAAAATATGGGAGATTTGAACACATGAGATTATTGTTTTTCATACTTGATCAACCACATTCTTGATTCTGAGGATCCTTTGACCTCTTACAGTAAACTAATTCCCACCCCCACCTCCTTCAAATAAATCTAAAAATCTGTAAAACATAATTGTTTCACTAATGGCCAACAAATGTGTCTTAACTGTGTCCATAAAAGAGACATTTTCAATTGTATGAGCACATCCTTGCAAACCACAGACTTGCAAAATTCTTGAGATTTTGAAATGTGTGGGGAAGGGAATAACAGAGTTGCAAAGAAAAGAACTCTTCTAAAAGTTTTACAACAATAGCTGGTCAGAAAAGAAAACCTCACAACCTCTTTTAAGAATAGCATGGAAGGATCAGGATTAAAATTTGAAAAGATAAAATTAAGAAATGAGAAGATAAGATTGCCCATGAATATGGGTTTAATCCTCACAAACTTCCAAAACAGAAGTTGTTGTTCATGATACAGGGGCTTTAAGATCTGTAGCATTTCTAGAAATACAGCTCAAGCAATGAATTTTGGATGCCAGCAAAGATGTAGCTACCGAAATATTCATTAAAACATTGTTTATACTAGCAAGTTTGGAAATAACAAATACTCAACTGGAATTGGTTTCAATGTTTTTCTGTTACTACAATACATATTTAATATACAGACATTAAAAAGTGATATTTTGGAAGATCATTTACTCATATGGAAACATGTCTCCAACAAATCATTAAAT
>NW_011888966.1:960265-1012202 GCF_000151845.1 Pteropus vampyrus | reverse complement strand
CGTTCTTTTCCTCTCCTGTAAAAAGAGAGTCTCCAACATTCGGTAGGGAGAAGTCTAACTATTGATACTGATCAGCTAGACTTTGCTAAAATCGGGGGCCCGGAACAAACAAAGCCGGCCTGGGGCAGTTTTTCTCTTCTTTCCCACCAGAGGTTGATAGGCTCTTTCAAAACAAATTGGGCTGGAATGAGCCGTTCTGGGGGAGTGGCGGAAAGATCAAAGGTTTAAAACCGCCTCAAACAAAGAGCAAAGGTCAATACCCAACTCCGGGGAGACCTGAAGCTCCCACCTTCAATGAAAAATGAAGGTGACTCCTTTCTAACTGCTCTCGAGGCCCAGGGCCGCGCGGCCTTCCAGAGGCCGGGCGTGTCCGAGGTGACTAACAGGTAGCAGGAGTAGAACAGCCGACGACCAGAAGTGGAAGTGAGCCCGGGGCGGAGGTGAGGAGAGGCCACAGCTCGCCTGCGCTGTCAGCGGGGTTGCACTACGCATGAGCAGTTGAGCGGTGACGAGGTGACGCTGGGAGCGTGGGCCGCGACTCTCGCGGATCCGGTTCCGCCCTCCCTCTTGCTGCCGACCCTCCGGGGCTAGCGCCCGAGTTCCCTTTCCCAGAGTCCTCTGCGCCGTGAAGAAGCGGCTCCCGGGGACCGGGGGCATTTTGCGTTGGCTGGAGCCGGAGTAACAAGATGGCGGCGTCGGCGGAGTGACAGGGGTCCCTCCGGGAGGGAGCCGGCAGCAGTGGTGGCAGCGGTATCGCCGCCCTAACTCACCGCGCCCCTTTTCCAGCCCGCGACGTCGCCGCGAAAGCGAGGCAGCAGCGGCCGCCCAGACACAAGTGGCCCAGCCTGGTAACCGCGAGAACCCCTCACACACTGCGGCCTGGCGAGAAGAAACCTGACTGAGCGGCGGTGATCAGGTGCCCCTCGGCTGATTCCGGGCCTTGTAACGCCGAGCCAACGCTTTCAGCTTCCTGCCGCCCTCCTCCGCAGCCTTGCTCCGGGGACGAGCCCAGAGGCCTCCGTCCTCCTCGCAGAGGTGTCGGGGCTCGGCCCCAGCCTCCGTCTTCGCCTCTCAGGATGGCGAGCAGCAGCGGCTCCAAAGCCGAATTCATTGTCGGAGGGAAATATAAACTGGTACGGAAGATCGGGTCTGGCTCCTTCGGGGACATTTACCTGGCGATCAACATCACCAATGGCGAGGTAATCATCTGGGGTGGGGTTCACGACAACGCAGCGCCTGTCCTCACCCCGCCCCCCACAACCCCCAAACTACTCGGGCCTTTTCCCACCGCACGCACGCACTGGGGAGTCCAGAGGGAGCCAGTTTTCCTGGCTTAGGAACCTTTCCCACGCTCTTACCCTAAAAGGGAAAGAACCTGATAGAAAGCTCGGGTGAACTAGGAAGTTTCCCAGCTCGTTGAAAATACCGTAATCGAACTTCTTTAACCGTCGTCTAAGGCGACAACGCAAATCCAATTTCTGGGGTCCCCTGTTTTTCTCTATATATTTAATTCTGCTGGGCTGCTTGTTACAATTAGGACGGTTTCCGATCGCCTGGTACCTCCGTAGCCTCTCATTACATTTTCTGGATGAATCATTTTCCTGCACTTTAGAGGACATGCCGATTTCGTCACTACCCCCGAAGAGGCCTTTGAGGCTGGTTGCCTCGTTTTGTAATTACAAAGAGCAATTCGCTTCCCATTCTCTCACTTTCATCATCCAGTTACGAGTTGGAGCTTTGCTAATGTTTCCCCTCTTTTCCCAAGTGACACTGAATCCACAGGGATGTTGATGCCATTATCCCCTCTTTCCCCTGCAGGAAGTGGCAGTGAAGCTAGAATCTCAGAAGGCCAGGCATCCCCAGTTGCTGTACGAGAGCAAACTCTATAAAATTCTTCAGGGTGGGGTTGGCATCCCCCACATACGGTAAGAACCCGTCAGCACACAGGCTGTCCCCCTGAGGGAAGGACGGAATGGGGGAAATGGGCCGAGGCAGGTAACAGGACCAGCCGCATCTGGGTTTTGGTATTTGAGTTCCCTGCGTTTCTTTTAGACGGTGGCTTCCTTTGAACCCTAAGTCACCACAATCACCGAGTATATTTCAGTTTGCCAACTTAGTTTAGAATTTCGATTTGTTACAGTCTGCTCCGTTTAGCTTCCGTCATTCTTCCAGAGGCTTTCATTTGCAGTTAAGTGCTGGTCATGTTTGATACCTACCCGGAAGGGTTGGCGGCCGCTTTCTTTACGTCGGCACCTCTGATGTTCTATGTTTGTCCAGAGAAGTGAATTTGAAAGTGCCGAAGTGACCTGGCTGGACCAGTTCGGGTTGCTATTGGAGCTGGCTTGGGAAATGGCTGCTCTTTTGTTGTGTTTTTGTTCCAACATGTCTTCCTCCTCCGCTTAGAAAATGGCGGAACGACGTGACTCAACCGCAGATTCCTGCCCTTTTCTCTGCTTGGTTCACAAGTCAAGCTTCCTTGATTCCCCCCTTGGTATCCCTGAGTGGATTAAACCTTTGAAAAGCCAAGAATAAAGCTGCAGGCGGCGGTGGGGTTCAAGGAAGGAGAAGGCATAATGACAGTCTGTTCGCGAACTCTGCAGCAGATGCGACGTGAAATTATTAAATTATACTATGCAGAATCCTTCAGAGCCTTTTTAAAGGTGTTAATTACCCTTTCTGAATGGTAACGTTGGCAACATTTCAGTTTGTACTAAATTATGGGTAATGGTAAAGGCAGTTTGAGCGCAGCACTAGGCTGGCATTTCCTCAGATCGGTTGTATTAAAAGAAAGCTTAATCGCGTAATCACTGTTTGATGAGTAACTTTAACCTGTTGAGTTACTTGGTCAGTAACTCATCAGGGGAATTTTGGCCTTTGGGGGGCTGAGGAAGGGATATTGGTGAAGACAAGTAGTAGCAATAATAGTAACCAATAAAAGATAACCAAATAGAGACATTTGGTTTTTAAATGGTTGACTTTAAAGGGTTTTAAAATAGTTTGGATTTTGAGATTAAACTGTCTTTTCCTATAATACAGACTAAAATATGGCATAAAACCCAGCGATATTACAACAACATTTGCAAGAAGATTCAGAGATAGTTGAAAATTAAGTGAAATGATATTTACTGCAGCCTCTTTCTGTTTTCAATTTCTGTTCCTCAAATCTTGAATTAAGAACTAGATGACATATGTTAATTCTGATGTGGAAACAACCAAAGTAACACCATCCTTAACAAAATTTCTAATACTGATGGACATTGAATGATAAAATGTTCTATTGGTTGTAAGTAATAAAGTAAATTATTTGAAAGAGAATTCTAGGTTTGTTTTTTGGAATAAAGATTAATGTGAAATCTGAGATGATCTATATTTGAGATTTTAAATGATTTTCGTCCCCCCCCCCCAAAAAAAAACCCCTACTATATGGGAAAATAAATTTATTGTGGTAGAAGAAAATTTTGATTAACATCCTTAGCTTTTTTCCAAAAAAAGTCAGTTGCATCAGCCTAAACATTTGAAACTCCTTTCCCTTCATGTTTGATCCCATCTCTCCACCCCTGGCCCATACTGATTTGCTTTTCATCACTAGTTTTCCCCTAAAATTTCGTGTAAATACAATCATGTAGTATGAGGTCATTTGTATCTGACTTCTCTTAGCATAATGCTTTTGAGACTCATCTATGTCGGGAGATTTTATAAAGTTCACAAATCAGGTTGAATTTAATGTATTTGAAATCATTCTCAAAAAGCTTTGAGCATCTGGCAATTTCAGTGCCAAATCCAAATTAAATACATACCCTTTTATCTGGTAGCTTTTATTTAAGAGCAACACAAATACAGATCAACAAAGGCAATAGTTAATATACCGAATAAGCACATGAATACAGGAAATTGTGAACAAAATAATAGGCATCTGTTTATAAGATGTGTGCACAGAGTTGTTAGTTATAAATTGTCTCTGAGTGGAGTTAAAGAGGTGAACCTGGCTTTCAAGTTAAGGCTTTGTGGGGGAGGAGATGGGATTTCAAGATCTGGCTCTAAGGAAGAAAGCTTGGTAAACTGGTTGGGGCAGGCATCCAAGACTAGAGTATGGCTTCTGGGAGTAGTCTCTTTTGAGGGTGGGGAATAAGTAAATTTGTTTTAGGAGTGGTAGTACATAGACACAAAAGTGGTTCATTGGTTTTAAAATGTGAGAGAACTGTTTTTCCACTGAAGCAGAAAGGATAAGATTTACATACAAGCATTCTTTACATGAGTGTCAGCATCTTTCCATCCCTCAGTTTGTTCCCCGCTATTTCCACATTATCTGTATATCATATATATTAAGTAAATATTTACTTGGTAAATATTTAATTAAGTTGACTGTTTAGCTAGATTAAATAAGGCAGTCTATGTGTTATTCATTGTTTTATAAGTGTTAACACTAATTTAAAAAAATGAGATTCTGCTCTTCACTCATTCCTGTCCCAGCACCCCCACCCCCACCACCACCACCATTTTCTTAAAGATACTTAATGTATTCTAAACCAAGGGCTGAAAATTACCTGGCCTACATAGCAGACCTACCTAATTAGGTCCTTGCTCTTGTTACGTAGAGGTATAGCATCAGTGTAAAGAGCAAAGAATGATAGAGTGACATTCAGTCTCTTCATGTTTCTAAGAAACTCAAATTCTTGGACCTTGTGAATTGGCCTCTGGGAGCTCAATAAAAATTACTGTATTTCTCTTAACAATCCTCTCTTTCTTTGTGCTACTCTGAATTAATGTATTCTCTAAAGAAGCAATATGGTGTAACCAAGCTCTAGATCTGCCATGTGGTATTGACTGAGTAATCTGGAGTCAGTCAATCCCTTAACCTCTTTGGGCCTGTCATTTTCCTCATCTGAATCAAAAAGAGGATTTTACCATTTTCTAATTTTGTTGGAATGGGAAGGAAGAGTGCTGGACAGCAAAGTTTAGGGTTTCCTACTCTTCTGCTGGGAAAAGAATTTTGAATATGAGCTTTTGGGTAGGGTTTTATTTGAACAAGTTTCCTTACTTAAATAAAAGTCACTGGTCTAGTCGATCTCAGAACAGTCGGCTCTGAAAATTTAAGACTTGTTTTCAGATGTCATGTTTAGATCTTTGAATGTTATTTTCATGAGACACCACTCAAAAGATTTTTTAAAATGCCATCTGCATCAGGTAAACCATAGGTTATCATTTAGAAGAAAGTAAATTAATGGAACATAGTTTTATAAGGAAATCATGAATAAAGAAGATGGGAGGGGCATAGGAAGATTGTTATTACCTTGTTTTTTAACTTTTTGCCCTCTGAATGTCAAATATTCTAGAGGATGGTTATAAAGTATTAGTTAATCCCTACTCTTCAGTGTTAAAAGCATTTAAATTTTTAATCTCAGCTTTTTGGCTTGGAGCATATATCCTGTAAATAAGTCATAATGCTGTTACCAGAGAACAAATGTGACATCTGCAGTGGGTATGTCTTTAGTAGAGAAATCACTGGATGCATGAGAAATGTGATTTTAACTCATAGGATAACTGAACTTGTAGTATACTAAAGATGTTTATATTGGGTTATAATGAATTCTTAGTTATGGAGTGATGTAATGATGCTTAGGTAGCATTTCTGAGCTAGATAAAACCTGAAAGATATAGCCCAACATCTCATAATACAAATTAGACTGTTGACCCTCAGAGGGGTTATTGAGTCTCCTAACTTTGAATTTTCCTGTGAGCCATTTTCACCTTTGTGTCAAGGTCAAATCATGCGGCTCACATTCCTCACACCCTTTCATTTGATGCTGCAGAGCCCTACTTTGCCTCCTTTACTTCATGTCATATGGCCTCATACAGAGAAACTGTAACCTATTGTTTGTATTACTATCTAACTAGCTGCTTATTATTCTTATTCTCCCTTTTGAAGACATGGATTGCAGGATGAGAATTTTCATTGGATATTATTAATTAGTACTTAAATTTGAGTAAATAACTTGTAAACCCCTGTATAGTATAGTATGTGGATTATACTGCCTTAGTTTATTTTTGGAGCTAGATCATTTTGTTTCAAAGTATATTTACACTGTACCTAAAGTATCATTTAGTAAGGTTTTCTCATGATCTGTCAGTATTTAGTAAGAAATTTAATGTTAAGTTTATAAAAAGAAAACCAGAATTTAAAAAATGTTTTAAATAGAATCTTTTAGGTTTATATTAAAATCAGTTATTGAGTTTAACAGAAGTTTTTCTGAGATTAAATGAATGCCTTAATAGCTTTCATAACATAAATGATTTCCTGATTTAAATGATGCTTTTTGTTACTGTTTTTGTTTCCAGTACCATATCAGGTGGTTCTTGAAATTTTGAATGACCAGTCATCATATAATAAATACTAATGTGTGTCTTAGTGGAATTTTTTTTAATTAGATGTAATTCATATAGAATGAAATGCACAGATTTTCATGTACCATTGAATCAATTTTAACAAATGCATGCACTAGTGTAACCCACAGATAAAAGAATATTTTACCGAGATAAAAGAATATTTGATTTTTTAAAATAACTATTAATCCTTTTGGATCACAGTTACATATTGTTTTTTTCTGGATTTGATGTTATTTGTCAGTATGAAAGACTACAGGTTACTAATCTGTTTATCATCATGAAATACATTTTGAATTACCCTAATAAAATAATGAGACGGGATGGTGAATACCTAGTGGCAATAGAGCTCTTTGTCTTATTCTTCTCTTTTAAAGATCTAGAATAACTGCCTTTTCCTCGTCTATAAGTCATCAGTGGGGTGTGTTTTTTAATGGAGACTTCGGAAGCGCTCTACAAAAGTTTAGGTGGAGAGTACATTCTGATCCTCAACACAAAGGGAAATGGAAAGAGTTACAATGAAAGTTAGGGTTCCGTCCAATATGTAGATTTGAACCTGGAATGAATTCATTTCCCTACACTACCAGATGTAGGAATCAAAAAAAATAACTTTTCCTCTACCCTCTATGTTCTTTGGGTAATAATTAGATTAACAGGAGAAAACGTCCAAAGTTTATTAAGGATGTATGTGCAGGGGTGTCATAAACATGAGACCTGAACATAATCTGCCATTTTGGACAGAGGAGAAAAGGGGGCAGGGGCCTAGAATTTCAAAGGGAAATCACGCAATTTGCAGGTAGATGAGAAAGAGCAAATGTGGTAAACAGATTCTTGCTGGACTGCCCAGAAACGATGGGACACAGAAGAAAGTTCAAACAGGGTTTGCTAGATTTCTCTCATTCTGCCACATTTAGTATATATTATGATGCTAAGGTGATGTTCTCTTCCTTTAAGCAAGGTTTTCTATTTCTTTAGGTAGCTAAGGGGGTTGGGGGTTAGTTGTGAAAGGTTCTTTCTCAGTCTCTTGTTTCTTAATAACCAGCTTAAAATCAATATCCCAAAAGGCATATTTCAGGGTAGCAAAACTTTGGTCTTCCTCACAGACTATTCTTTTCTTAAGGTAGCTTTTACAGAAAGGATATGGTGAGTTTAAAGTGACAGTATCCCAAGGTTAGCTTATATAGTTAAGGTAGCAGAAAATACAGAACTAAACTTAAGCCAGGTGATGAGCTTAGAAGGGATGGTAGGGAAAGTAAATTAAGAAGTGAGGACTGAACCCCTTGGTGGAAATTCAAAGTTAATCAAGCAAGAGGAGAGTTGGGATAATGGGCTGTTGAAGTTAAAAGAAGTCAATTTTTAGAAAGAGGTAATGTACAGCCTAAAGATATATAAGAAATGAGATTTAGGTGTTTGACGAGAATGGAGTTGAGTATATTGATGCTTCATAAATAACTGTTGGCCCAGTGGTATGGTCTGAGTGGTCTGGTGAGGGAATAAATATATAAAATTAAAGAATAATTTGGCAGAGGCCAGCTTTTGGAGTTCCTCATATATGTGAAAGTTTTCCCTTTTTTGGTAGATGATGGAGGAAGGGCATTGGTTTTCATAGCAGAGAAATGGCATCATGAAAGCATAGAGTTGCTACTGGAACTGGTACTTAGGAAGCTAACAATCCAAGTGTCTTTTAAAATTTAGCTCAGTTGCTAACTTTTCTAGAAAATTTTCCCTTTTATCATCTCTGAATAAATTGCTCCTGTATTTTGTATTTATTGTTGCTTTTATATTGCACTTGTCATCTATCTCTTCTTCCTAGACCTTAAGATGCCTGTAGCACTTAATCTGCAATATCTAACACACAATGGGTGCTTAGTAAGTTGAATCAGAGACTGGAGGAACAGATTTTGGAACAAGATTTTTTAAAAGCTATATGACGTAATTTACAATTGTAAAGCTTCCCCCATTTAAAGTATAATTTATTGGTTTTTCGTATATGTGCAGAGTTGTGCAACCATCACCATAATCTGATTTTAGAATATTTACATCATCCCCAAAAGGAATCTCGAACTCATTAACAGTCATTCTCCATATCCTGCCAGCCCTATACAATCTTTAATCTTTCTATTTGTATATTTGCCTGTTAGAAAAGGTTTGATCAAGATTTTATAGTTGGTATTGTAAAAATGGTAGATATTGTCAGTGGAAAAGTATATTTTAATACTGTATCCCCCTAAGCTTCTAGTTCTCCACACAGCCTCAGCTCTACCTCAGATCATCAGGCTTTAGATTCTCAGAAACACCAATCCCTGGTGCCAAAAAGGTTGGGAACTGCTCCTTTAAAAGACGGACTGTGTCCCCATAATTTGTACTCTCTCAACACTGGTCTCTCCATCACATGATGTTATTTATTTGCCTACGCACTGCTGTAAGCTTTGAGAGCAGGAATTATTTGGTTTTGTCTTGTTAGCCACCATAAATATTGAATGGGTAAATGAATAGTAGCTTTAATAGTGAATAGTGATACGTATCAAAGCACTGTTTTGTGTTTTTATAACTTCAAGTTAAGGAACATTTATCTTTGAAGGCAAAGGGCAAGGAACAAGGAGACTGAGAAATGTGAGAATGTTACAGCATTTTTCTAGGATCTAGGGATGATATTTTGAGCAAAAGATTAGTAGTAATAATTAGGAGGGTTAGGATGAAGAAGAAAAATGAATCATCCTAGTCGACAGTGTTATTCTGTGTAAAACACGTGATGCCCAAGTTTTAGATCTTATTCTGCAGTCTGTTTACCTTAAAAATTGGTTTAGAGCAGCATGGTTCAGAGATAACTGCCACTCCCACCTTCTAAGAAAGAGATCAGTTAATTTAGGTAAGAAAAATATTACACCTGCATTTTCATGATCCTAACCTCTAACTGAATCTATTGTTTCTATTATAAATGTTTGCAAGAAACCCCTAAAGCAGTACCTCTGGCTTTGGAACCAGTAGAAATCATAGATATTTTCATATGACATTATCGTTGTTGCAGGTATCTCAGAATGCTATTTACACTCACCACTATTTCAAAATTATAGTACTAATTAAACCTGCTGCTATATCTTATTTTTTAATGCATTGATAAACTGCATGTGTATTACTACATCAAAAGTAATCTTTTAAAGTATTTTATGATAGCTGAATTTCCATATAATTGGTTTCCTTTATAATGCTATATATATTTTATACATTTAAAACATTCGGAAAAGGGATATGTAGGCTTCATGAGACTACCAAAGATGGGGGAAGAGGGAGTACGTGGCACCAAAAAGATTTAGAACTTGTAGTGTAGAATGAGTTAACCCAACCCCCATCCCCATGATACAAGTTTCTTGGTCATGTGGCTAAATATATTTGATGCAGAATTGGTCTCTTCGTTGGATTTTCGATATTTTCTTTCCCTTCTAGTTCAATTTTAAATTAGTTCCATGCTTGTTAATGCCTTCTGCAGGGATGTGAGGTTATAAAGGTGAGAAAATCAGCCAGTTAAAAAGGTTGAGCAGTTCTGGGAAAAGTTTGGTGAAGTAAAAGAGATTGAGTTAACATCTAAAATTTCTTGAAATTTATCATGTTGTCAGAATTATTACTCTGATCGGTGTAACTACAGCTAAAACTGGCTCTTTTTTTTTTTCATAGTTCTTGTCTAAATCAGTTGTCACTGTGGAGAAATCAGTTTAACCTGTATTTGTACTTACAGTTTTAGTTGCTTGTATTCTACAGTGTCTGTTTATTAACCTGATTTTCTAGTTCCTTGCAGTAGCCAAATAGCGGTATTGAGTGTCTTTCTATGTGAAAATGCTCTGGGTCCCAAATGATTTCAAAGGTATTGCTGCAAATTATAAATTCAAATAAAGGATTATGGATAAAAATTATGTGTTACTGACATTTTGAAATCTAAATTGTATTTTAAATGTGCAATTGTGAGAGAAGGAAATAGGTTGATGCTCAAATTTTTTATGGCAAGAGAAATCAAGTTTAGATCATTAAACTCTAGGTTCTTTGTATTCAAAGTGAAAAAGGCCACAAATCTAAGGAACAAATATGGGCAGGGAAGGGAAGCTTAAGGAAAATAAGAGTTACACAGCAGTCTCGTTTACCAAGAATTAATAGAAAACCAGGAGGTAGCCCACATTTAGTCAGGTGTCTAGTTCTCTTTCAGAAGGGCTGAAGAGTTACCATGTATCATAATGTAATCTAAGTCATTGGTTCTGTTTTCATGATGAATGCCATTAATAAGATGGAACTTAAATAAGTACTGATAGTTTAGGTTAGAGATCAGAATGTCTAAGATGCAAATTCATAGATGCCTGCAGCTTTTAGAAGTAATCAGCAAATGAATGCAGTATACCAGAAGGACTGGTGACTTCCGAGGCTCAAGAACTTAAATCGAGAATAGATGGGTTATGTTGTGGGTGAGGGTGCCTTACTGTTGGAACCTAGTAATTTAGGAGGGGAGGGAGACCTTTAATTGCTATAAATAAATTGGTATCCCAATTCACATCCATACAAACACTACCCAAAACAAACCAAAAGGGTGAGGGGAGGGGGGCAACATGGTATGATTACAGTAAGGAACAAAGTGGTATTGGGAAAAGAAACAAAAATTGCGTGTGCATAATTTCTTTGGCTCATGATCTTTTGGGCACTGTTTAAGGATGAAAAGAAGGGTAGCCATAATTTTAAGAATATATCTATTATGAATGGCAAAATTATACTGTTAAGAATGGCACACATATTAATGCTAGGAACATTAAAAGGAATATAGACAAAAGAGCAGGGTGGCTAAAGTAACTGTTAGCAGTAGCAACCTAAGGGGGTAATTTGAGCTAGTTCTAAGAGTTTAGCAAGATTGTACTAGACTAGGTCCTTTTTCTACCTTCATAAAAATGAACATAAAGATTAGATGATGATATCCTGGCAAGAGTCTAAGTTTGAGAGATTCTTGAAAATGTAGATGTTATGAAAATGGGTATATTATAGCGCTGATTGAGTGCTTACTTATACTTTTTAATTCAGTGAAGACTAACATTAATAACCTACAGATGGGAAGATAAATGGCATAGGAAAAGATATTTGCCTATTAAAACTACTACTTTTAAAATTACTTTGTGTATTTGAATCAAAGGTGAGTAGAGTAGCTGCTTGCCAATGACTTTAAACTTTCAGTTCAGGGAGTGTTTTTGCATTCCTTATTTTGTTTTTCTTATCTGTCAAATCAAGCACTCCTTAGCCTTTTATGTTTTTCATCTTTAATTCAGCAAATGTTAACTGAGCAGTTTCTGCATGGAAGGCATTGTGCTGCATGCTGGCAATATAGAGTTGTTAACAAGACAGATACAGTGGCTATTGCTATTAAGGATTCTCTGGAGAAACAAATGGATCATATATGGTTATACTGAAAGACATCTGTTATGAAGGACTGGTTCACACAGTTATGGAGGCTAAGAAGGCCTTTGATCTGTGGTCTAGGGAAACCAGGAACATGGACAGTGAGAAGTTTTATTTCCTTTTTATTCTATTCGGGCTTTCCACCTTGAAAAAGGTGATCTTAGACATTCAAATGCTAATCTTTTTGATTCAAATGCTGATCCCCAGAGACACCTTCACAGACACACCCCAAAATAATGGTTTACTGGTTTACAGGACTACCCAGCATCCCTTAGCCCAGTCAGGTTGACACATAAAATTAGCCATCACACCTGTTAAGTCAGTCCTCTGAACTGGAGGACCTACATTAAACAGATAATGTTTTTCTATTATTATTGTCCTAGTCATAGGAATGGAACATATTTGGGTGCTTTAATCTGAACTGCATACCTATGATAATTATACTGATTTATAGTTCTTAGAAGTCCTTAGGTCTCATAGTAATCCTTAAAATAGTTTAGTCATTTCTGAGATATTTCTATTTTTATAAAGAGATTTTTCAGAGAAAAGAAACCTCTAGCTTTAAATCTCCACCTGTAATATAACACTTTTAATTGGTCCCCATGTCATTCATTCCTTCCCCTATTCCTGATTTCCATACTGCATACTAATGCCAAGGCTAACCCTAAAATATTGAGTTAATTATATTTCAGCCACACTCGACTGATAATTCCCCCCAATTATTTATGGAACTTAAAGCTCTATGGCCTGGCATTCAAGTCTATAATATAACCGGAAACTGTCAGCCACCTTGACTCTTACCCTCTTTCTATAGGTCTGTTCTTGCCCCTGCCTGGCACGTTCTTTTCTACCTTCGCTTTCAAAATACTGTCTCTCCTTCAGGATCTTACCCGTAACAGGTTATTTTCATAAGAGTTCTTTGGACAGATTTAGTTCCCATGATCTTTTGGTTTTCTGAATTCTGTTAACATTTTTGTTAGCCCCAGTGACTTGTGAATGTGTTATCTTTGTACTTTTTATGTGTCTTAATTTTTTAACTAGATTTAGTTTGGATATGGGTTTAGGGGAAAGAGAATGAGAACAGAGATGGACCTTGCCTCCTTCTCTTAGCATCTTCAGACCTTAAGGTGCCTTTTTTTTTTTTTTTTGTATGCTCTAAGTAATGACGATTTTATAAATTGTGAACTCATTCTTCAGCCTACTTCCTTGATTGGTCATGTAACACCCAAAGTCTAAAGGCATTGATTTGAAGCAAACAAGTAGAAAATGAGACTTCTGTTACTTTTTTTTTTTTTTTAACTTTTGCACATTAAATTACTTGATTCTTCTGCATGTCTCAAAACTATTAGGAAAAATATGGCCCAAATCAGAGTTGTTGTTTTTTTTTTTTTTAACTCAGGTGTTCGAGTACCTACATCATGCACATCACTTTATCACAGTGTAACTTAGTAGCAGCACATAAAAAATGTCTAAAGATAAGACCTGAGCTTCTAGGCTGAAAGCATCTAGAAAGTGGAAAATAGGAATGGGATTTTGGTGTTGGTATGTTTCAGATTGTCTGTAAACTTAAATGATCTCAGAATCCAGTTACCTAGGTTCTGTAAAGACTTAAAAAAAAAAAAATCCACTAATAATGTGGGATAGGCTACTTAAGGGAAATATCTTTGGCATCTGGGTATTAGGACATTGCCATTGAAAATAGAGAGTTGAAAACTCAGAATAGAAGTGGGAAACATGGAGGTCGAGGTAGGAACTGAAAAAGTAGAATTTAAATAAGCAAAAGACTGTTCCTGGCTCCTAATCTGTGTGTGTTAATGTCTGGATGAGTTAGACAGGTGGAAAGCACAGATGGGGAGGATATGAGGTGATAGCTTTATAGGAAAAAAAGCTATATATTATTCCTTGAGACCAAAAGGAAGTATGAAAGTTAGAAACACCTGTCACTTTGGTTTAAAAAGTTATAGTACTATAACATTTCTAATTATTTTAGAAATGCATAGTTGCTCCATGGAGAAAAATGCCTTTGCAACATTTATATTTTAGCTATTTTTATGGACTCGATATTGAAAACAGTGGATATGTCTAATGCAATTAAGCAAGTATGGAGAAAAATGCCCAATAAAACTTGATTTTTATTTGTTTTCAAATTCATCTAATTCTCTCCGGTTTCTAATTGTTATGGGAGTGTGTTCTGTTAAATTAGGCTTACTTTGCAGATGATTTCTCAAAAAATGCTTTAATTTTCAATCATGTGTAATTGCATAAAGATATGAAGTATGAATTTTTGCCTTTTACATTTCAGTTTTGTATTTGGGCTTAGGTGGATGATTATAAAATTTGCTTATTTATTGTAGTTTTGTTAGTGAGCCATTGGTGCAAATCTGCTGTGGAGATAAGATGTGGTCTTATGAAAGTTGATTTATGCTTTCTCTTTTGCCTTTGGCTTTTCGTGCCTTTCCACTCACTGCCTTAACCTTTCTGTATTTGGTGTTCTTTTATACAATCATTTCTTCAAAACCTAGATAATTAGTTTTATATTAAAAACATGCTATGACTCTTAGTAAATTTATAATGGCAAGGACTGATTTCGAAGTTCCTGGAAGTTCCCGGCAGGGATTTGCCTCTACAGTTAAGTAATGGAAGAGAAAAAAAGGAAAGGAAAATAGGAAAAAGAAAAGAAAAACATAACCAATTCACTTTGTTCATCATTTACCTTTTAATATTATTATTTATGTTGTATCCATCTTTTCCCATTTCACCACTGTGAGATTTTCTTTCACATAAATGAAAAAATGTGAAGATTGTTGAATTCCTGTATGGAAAACAAAAGATAGAAGAGGGAAAAATTTAGCATCCTGTACAACAGGCCCTTGAATAACATTTTATTCAGCATTGTTTTATTATAACGTTGATAAGGCGCCTTAGGAACTTAACTCTTGTTTATATCAATTAGCCTATGGTAAAATTTATTTTGTTATATGTTGTTTTGCTTAATTCACTTAAAGTCACCAAACCTGTTGAAAATGTTAAGTGAGGACTTATTGTACACAGTTTTTAGGTACAATAAAGACAGACCAACTCTGCCATTGGCACATCTATAATTCTCTAGGCTAATGGGCTCTAGAAGGTTAAGCAGAAACTCTTCCAATCAGGGTACATTTTTTTCTGCAAAGAGCATGTGATATGAATTTCTTTTTGTGTGTTTGATGGCAGTTATTCATGTATATGTTTGCAGAGTAGTTTTCAAGAGCAGTAGAAGCAGAAATATAGACAGGAACATGAACTTTTAAAGCCTATTCTGATCTTTTACTCTCAACACAAATTTTTAAGGAACATATTCATTGTACCAGGATATGAGATTATACCTATGTATTAGTTAACTTAGCGTTTTCTAGAAAATAGAATTATTAAAATATTAAATAACCATATTCTAGTTTTAGTCTTGATTTTCTCTTAAGTAATTGACATGTATCAACAAAATAGATTAGAGCAAATTTTTTAAAAAAGAAATACCACCAAGTTCCCCACTAGACTGATACTTGTTAATACTTTTGGCAGATGTTTTTAAGCCTCTTTTCTCCTTTTGGGCATTTAAAAAACAAACTTTCAAATAACGGTAGATCTTGTTATCAGTTCTTTTATTAAAGAAATTACAGTATAGCTTTAAAATAAGTTGCTTTTTTGTTGATTTTTAAAAATGTTTTAAATACTCGTGTTTTTTCAAGAAGAATTTGTATCTAGATAAATTTGAAATAAAAATGGTAGTATTTATTTTTAGCGAAGTACTCTTACCAGAGTTATAGGCACATAGAAACTTGAAATCACTTACTGTAATGATTC
This sequence comes from Pteropus vampyrus, assembly GCF_000151845.1. Lineage (NCBI taxonomy): Eukaryota > Metazoa > Chordata > Mammalia > Chiroptera > Pteropodidae > Pteropus > Pteropus vampyrus. Next base: position 996,557 of record NW_011888966.1, on the reverse strand, counting down.
TCAGTCATTGGGTTCTCTGAAATTAACAGTAGATATTCTTTGAGTTATTGGTGACAGAGTGTATAATTTATCCACAGTAATATAGCATGGGATATGAAAACATGATTCCTGTCAAAAGCAAATGTGATTTTTGTGGTAATACTGGTTATTTAATCTGAAACTAAGCAAAAATGTCCTGTAAAAAAACCAAGTAACTATTGATTAAATACAACTTGGTGGGGAATGGGACAGGAGACAAGACATGTAATAATAAAAGGGATTTTTACTTTCTGAAATGTTTTGGAATGGGTGATATACAGTCTTCTTCATTTCTTCAGTTAGGAAGTAAGACCAGGTGCGATCAAGGAACTTGCTCAGAGTCACAAGAATAGGTGGCAGAAGGGTATAGACTTCAGCTGCCCGGGTAAGAGGAGTGTTAAGGCTAACAGCAAGTCCTGTCTTAAAAGGACAGTGGGATCACTTGACAGGAAAAAGGTATCCTTATCCATATTTCGTATTAGGCAATGTAGTCAGTCAAGTGGGTTCATCATCTGAACCAGAGAGAGAAAACTTAAGGTTTAAGAATTTTTAAAATTCGGTGATATTAAGTGATAATCAGCTTTTCATAATGCCCTCCCTTTTCCTTTCTCCCTTCTGTTTTGCTAGGTGGTATGGTCAGGAAAAAGACTACAATGTGCTAGTCATGGATCTTCTTGGACCCAGCCTTGAAGACCTCTTCAATTTCTGTTCGAGAAGGTTCACAATGAAAACTGTACTTATGTTAGCTGACCAGGTATGTGAAATTTTGATTAGAATTAAAACTGAGAATACTACCATTCAACTTTATTTAACATAAGGTAGATGTTTGTAAACCTGTGCATTACTGTTTAACCTTAGGATCAGCAAAAAAAAGATAAAATAGGGTGTGCTCATTGAAGTGTTACTAATCTCATGACTTGTAGATGTTTTCCTATGGGCATAGGACAGAAACAGATTATATTAGTTTATCACTCACCTGTAGAATAGTAGTAGTTTTCAAGCTGCTCCATCAGATAGAGTGTGTTTAGTATTGAATATAGCCGTTTCTTTTCAAGGTTTGGTTTAAAGAAAGGGCTCAAAGTATATATAAGTATAGATAAACATATCCATATTGAAATTTTGATTAAATAAAGCAAGTTGAATGCTATGTATTATATGTGGAACTCTTATGAAAGCTGTACTTTTTTTTTTTTTTGAGGAAAATAGAGTACTAAAATAATTGAAGGAATAATTTTTGAACAAGTAAATGTTTTTGAAGTAATGGATTCTCCATTATTGGTAGTATTTAAGCAAAACTGGGGAAATTTTGGAGATGTCAATGAATTTGAGTCATGCATTGCTTGGAGGTTAGATAAAATTGTTATAAAGCCAGAGCTTTGAGTTTTTGATCTTAAGAAAATGAGAAAGAAAATTAATTTTAAAGAATTTTAAGATGGGAGAATGGGGTCAGGAATAATAAGCCTATAGATAATACAATACAGATAATAGGTAAATGTTAAAGAATTTATCATTTTGAATTTTGATCAAGATGCTTTTAAAGGCAAGAAAGTGTTAGAAATACTTAAACTCAGTGTGTTCATAAAAATGTTGTGGAAGGGAATAACATTTAAAAAATTTGGATATCATAAAAAGTAAAACGAGGTGATAAACAGAACTGGCATTTGAGGTAGAATTTTAGGGTGTATTACTCAAAGGATTAGATTTTTATAATCAGGACCTGATACTCCCTAACCTTAACATAAAAACTCTGAGTGGCTCAAGCAAATATTAGCAAATTACAGTGTTGGAACATTATAGACTCAAACATTAAAAAGTTAAAAACCTTTACATATGTTTTATTAACCTGTGAATGAACCCTAATAAAAGTTCTGTAGTCTCAGTAACACACAGACATTCAGACAGTGAACATTTATTTAGGACTTGGTACTGTAATTAGTTACAACTGGGGGGTGCAGAGAGTAAGAACTTGACCCTTCCCCCTCTGGGAGCGTGGAATTTAGTAGAGAAAAATGTGAAAATACAATGTCCCAAGGTTCTGTGATAGATATCTACATTGGGTACATTGGTCGTATGAGAGGAAGAATGTAATTCAAGGTTCCAGGAAAACATTTGTTTAGGAGGTAACAGCTAAGTCTTTTTCTGTAAACAATAGGCAACACTGGAAGTAGTCTATAGTTAGTGCCATTATCATCTTTTGCTCAAGATTTTCCCAGTGAGTTAATAGTCACATTTAATGATGGGTATTACTTCGCTGGGATAAATATGTATATTAAAGGAGCCAAATGTTTTGTTTTACTTTCTTTAATGTACAAGTAGTTGCTGTACCTAAACGTGGTATTTGAACATTGTATACAATCTACTTCTTTGGAGTATCAGTTAAAGCCAGAGATTACAGATTTGGCTTCAAAAAACATCAAGGTAAAAGGAATAAGATTTAGAATCTGTATATCCATGGTAATAAAAGCTCTGGGGAGAATGGGGACAAATAAAAAATAGAATCCTGACACATGCTTCTGACAAGAGCAAGAACATATGGGTAGAAAGGTAATGTTGGCAGTCTTTGGATGTGGAAAACATTTTCAAGTACAGCTTCTCAGTATCTTGATAATTCGAAGATTGAAACTATTTTGGAAGAGATGCCATAAATAGTGGATAAGTTTTTTTTTTTTTTAATGTAAATCTACATTATGAATGATAGATAAAAAAAATTGTCTCGTATACACAGAATTTGGAAAAATTGACAAGGAAAAGGCCAAAAGAATAATGGATAAAAAGTATACACTGACAGTTCATAGAATAGTAAATCCAAATGAGCAGATTTCCAAATGAAGTGTTAGGGACATAAGATAAGGTCATCACCTGTCAAATTGGCAAAATTTAGAAAGAACTAAAATAACTTTGGTAGTGGGAAAAAGAATGCTCTCAAATACTACTGCTGGAAAAATGAGTTATAGCCTGTTTTGAAAAGCAGTCTGATGGGCACCTGTCAGAATGGAAAATATACATACCCTTCAACCCAGCAACTATAATTATATGGGATTTATAGCAGAATAAAAGTACTGGTAGGTAGGATATATTTAAGTTTATTAATAGCATTGCTTACAGTGGGGAAATATTAGAAACAGTGAAAATATTATAGGTTGGGGAGGATTGGGGGAAACTTAACATCTATACCATGGAATACTTGCAGCCATTAAAAAGAATGCTAAGACCTATACCATTTGACAGGGCAGAGTATCCAAGAAAAACTTGTTAGAATGACATGTTTACTATTCATTTTTTGAATGTGATTATATAAATGTCGAGAAAAAACACAGAATCCAAAAAATATGTAAAAAAAAAGGAATATATACATCCCCATTTATACATTATATGCTTATTTTGTATGCTACCAACTTCCAGGAATCTTTGGGATATGTGTAGTTAAAAACAAAAAGTGAATAGAGTGCTTCTATTTCAGTTTAAAACAATAACAACTTATAGTTCTGTCAATTGCTCAACACCCCTTCTTCCCAAGTATGTGTGTGTCAGAGGGAGAGGGAGGGAGTATGTGTAAGTGTGTAAGAGTGTGGAAGTAGATCTGGGTAATAACAGACTGTTTTAACATAGCTTAACCTCAGAAGGCATAAGATTGGTGGTGAAAAGTGATGATTTAGCTTTTACTTTATGTAACAACTAAAACAATTCTAAATTTATTACTTTTCCAATTTAAAAATTGCAAACACCAGTTCTTTCTATCAAATTAGGTGCTGTCTTGTTTATAATCATTGGAAGAACAAGCCAAAGGATGCTGCAGGTTCTTGCTTGGATATTTATCAATCTAGACATAAATGGAGAGCCTGATCACTCTTTTTAATTTTGACTAATACGAATTTGTGGACTGAAAAGTTGTTAAAATATACTTGACATATTGAAATAATTGAGAAATAATGTGTTGCTTTCTTTTATCACGTAATTCGAATTGCTTAACTCAGTTCTCTCCCCTTTTTTTCTTTCCCCAGATGATCAGTAGAATTGAATATGTGCATACAAAGAATTTTATACACAGAGACATTAAACCAGATAACTTCCTAATGGGTATTGGGCGTCACTGTAATAAGGTTAGTAAAATGTTCTTTGCATGAAAGAACAAAGAGTAAAAACTCCCAAAAATTGCTTTGGTAAACTTTCAGTCTTTTAAAAAGTCATAGTAAATTTAATTTGCTGTTGATAATTGCTTTAAAAGATTGTGCTAGAAGGATAATCGGCTATTAATTTAGTAACTTGAAATAAATTCTCTTCAACTTAACCAACCAAGGTTAGTTTTCTATATGGAAATATAAAATTCCCAAGGGCTTAATAATGAAATGTAATCATCTATGTTATTTAACTATTCAACAGTTTTATCTATTTTTCATTTGTAAGTGCTTGTGCCAGCGTGGGAACCACTGACCTCTCTGTCACCATGGTGTTAACATTTGCTGACTGAGCATGATTGATAATGAGAATTCTTCAGTCCTTGGATTTGTGTATTCAAAAGGATAACTTTTGAGCCTGCTTCAAAAGTAGTTGACAGTTTCTTACTTGGGTGCCAGGTTGGGTGGGTTCTCCATCCCTCCTCCCCGCCTTTCAAAGGAAAATATTAAGTGAAATGGACATTCATACAACAAAACTAGTGTTCACTGGGGTCTCAGTGAATGAACTTTATGGGGTGATTGGGTTTTAGTTAGTGACGCATGATTGCACTTAGAAACTAATTGTGTTGAAATTTTTTCTGCAATGATTAGTTTTATTGAGTGAATTGCTTTATTTTTTGATTCATTGTTGAGCTCGGGCAGACAGGCAGCATTGGCAATGCACTTAAGCATATTATGATCTAATGATCTGATAGAAATTCTCAACTTCAGGACAACTTGGGGACTTTTTATGTTTTTTTTTGTTTTTGTTTTTGGAAGGAAGATTTCTGTTTGTTTTATTAAACCATTAGGAAATATTTGGTGTTTTTAAGTCTAGCTATAAATGTTTACCTTTGTTTGCCTGTATGAATGCCAACTTGGAGCTATTACCATTAGAACCGGTGTTACTTGTTAATGTGTGAGACATTAACGTTGGTCTGACCCAGTTGTAGAAGACTAATTTTTTTGGTTGAAAGCTGAGCTTTAATATTTAAAAAATAAAGGTGTTTAAATCTACTTATAACTTACCTTGTCATTCCCAAATTGCATCCTTTTTTTTTTTTTAAAGTATTTCGTGGCTTCTCTTTTTGAAGCATCCAGGTTCTTAATTGTTATTGCAAAACCTGGTAATTTAATTGAAAAAAAAAAATTACTGATGTTAGTTTTGGGGGCAGTTTTGTCAGTTTGACTCTAACCTTTTGGCCATTTCCCAGTCGTCTCCTTCCCATTTTTTCCCCTGCTAAAGATCCGTTATCTTCATGTGATGCATATTCTGCATGTTGACATTGCAGTACATAGTTTTTGCCTTAAAATTAAATGATGGCCTAGATAATACCTCTTTGCTCCCCCCCCACCCTTTAAAAATAACTTGTTAATCACATAGTTGTGTTAGAATCCCAATTGCCCAGTGATGGAAATCTTTTTATGATCTTTGTGTCCTCTTTAGAGATACTAAAAAGAATATTCATGGAACTGCTTGCTGTTACACAGATTCAGAGAGCCCGTAGGGCACAAACACCAGCATTTTACTTAACTCAGATTCTAAATGTTGTTCTTGAACATTTTAGATTAGTGTTTTGTTTATGTAGTTGGTTTTTAGTGTTTTCTGTATTGTAGTTTGAAAAATGCCAGTTACATGAAACTGGATTCTTTGGTCAGTTTGTTTGGATAGTTTTATATTTGCGGGGGAAAAAAAGAGTTTTGGGGGGGCTTTTGAGGTTGATTTTTAAAGTCAAATTTCTTATTTTGAAAATTGTTCTGAATTTGATATTTAGGAGTGGCTACTCCAATCTCCGTGAATTTGCTCATCTCTTTCAGTAATAATCAGCCCTGCATGCTTATGAAAATAAATTTTAAGGTGACTAAATGCCTTCTACCTCTTCCTTACTGAAGATTTTTTTTTCCCCTGTGCAATCTTTTTTTGGGGAAGGGCAGATTATGGTACCAAAGATTGCAGATCCAAATTCCCCATTTTTTATTGAAAAATTAAAGAGCCAAATGTCACCATTGCTATCCCTGTTTCAGGCAGTGACACATTATAGTGGCATTAAAAACCTGAGTATTTTCCAGAATTCAAATGTTTTTGAGTATGTGATTCGTATTTGGAAAACTGAGAAGCTACAGTGCTTGGTGGAAGAAGGATGGCATTTGGCTACCCTGTTCTTTCTCTAATGCCTCGGTGTTGCCTGTCTGCGCCGGCCATTGTTGCAATGTAAGCAATACTGTTTGATGCACTGCCACCCTCTATTGTCTGTTTAGTGTTTAGAATCTCCAGTGGGGAAGAGGAAAAGAAGCATGACTGTTAGTACTTCTCAGGACCCATCTTTCTCAGGATTAAACCAGGTCTGAAACTGTCTCCTATTCCAACCTCAATCCCAAATTCATGTGCTTTTCTTTTTTTATTGTTTTACTTTGATTATTTTTGTTTTGTTTTAATTCTGGAGAATGTAGATCTTGCTCAAGCACCTTTTACGTTGGCATTATTCAGACATACTTGGCAAACATATAACATAATTAAGATCTTTCTTTGTGGCTTTTGCTTAAACTTCTAAAGTTTAGAGAAAACTTAAATGAAAACAGGATTATGTTTAAAAATCTGACATCTGTACAAGAAAATGACATTCGTCTAGAAATTTACCTAATGGTAAACTTGAGATAGACTAGTTTTTAAAAATGTATTAGGAGTTGCAGAACTTACTGCATAAAAGATACCTAAATTCAGTTGTATCAGTTGCCCATATGGTGCATATGTTCTGCCTCAACTCTTCCCCTTTCTTAATGAACCTCAGGTAAGCGTAGATCACATTTCAGACCTAGTGTTTCTAGAATTGATTTACCTCAGTCTGAATTCTCTCAACTTTAACCAAATGGCATAAAATGCTTAAAGAGCATTACATGCTCTGGTACTAGAAGACATGGCATTCTAACAGTATAACAATAACATAATTGAAGCACTTATCAAACAGTTACCGTTAGTAATACATTAAATGAATGTATAACGTAGAGAAACACCACAATAATTTTAACTGTAGGCGGAAATCTTCATTCTTTTTCTTGTGTAGAGAAGTTGGATAGGTTTTTTAGCTATGAATTTTCAGACAAACAAGGGAAAATAGTTTTTTTAAAAACAAAATTCAGGAATGTAAATTTCGAAGCTCCAGTACAAATGAATCTTTATCAGTTAATTTTAGTGTACACTGAGAAGGAAGTATTGGCATGAGTAATTAAAAAGGTTGTATTTGATATACAAGCATACTTTATAGTTCTTTATTTAACACCTTCTTCATCTGAGTAACCATTTAATCCTTGTCCATACTGCTCAGCATTATTTTAGAGACCACCTTCTCCTGCTGTTACAAAGGTTTCAGAAATTCAGATTTATTTTATTCACAAAGAAATACCAACAGTGGTGACGAGATTTTGGTTGGGGAAAGGAGGATGGTAGGTAATTAAGAATTCCATTCATTCACATATTTAACTCACATTTTGTAGCATAATTTAATAATTTTCATAAAATTATATTGAATTGTTTATATATTCTCTACATACAGGTTAATTGGGTGGTGAGGAAAAGTGATCTTGTGAATTCTTTGAAAGGGCAGGGGAATGTGACCCCCTGGTTAGGAGAAAAATTGCTGCAGATATTTAAAGCTAAAGTTGGCAATAAGAATTTATGAAGAAAATGCACCTCTGCTGGATGGGTTATCCTAGTATATCCAACATTAACTCATTTCCACATACCTTCGAAGAATAGGCTGTATTCTTTAAAATAGGCACAAATTTTACTTAGAACATGTAATTAAAATACACAGAAAAATAGCTTGACCCATCAAAGATATTAGGTCTCTTTTTGCATATGCAAACCTATACAGATACATTCTTAATGACTTCTTTGGTTCTACCTTTACATGTTTGCGCCTGTTTGGTTGTATTCTTGGTATCATGTGGTTTCATGTAAATACATCCATTATATGTTTGCATTCATTTTAAAATTTAAAGCATAGAAGTTACTGAAGAAGCTTGATAGGAATCAGAAGGTAATTCCAAGAATTTTTTTTTTTATTTTAAGTAGTTTTTCTTTCAATTGTTTGCTCCTAAAACAAGATACCTTTGTTTGGCAATGACGTTCCTTTTCCTAAGTTTTTACAAGAAGAGAAATTTTAAATTGATTTATTTGCTTTGTAGTGTTTTGTTTTGATATAAAGATTGAGACTTTTAAGAAGATAGCATGTTTATTTTTTGTTTTCTTAATTAGATTTCATCCTACAGATTTGTGGAAGGAAATAACTATAGTAAACACTTGAGTTTTTATAAAGCAGTCTTAGTTTTGAGAAAGTATTTGGTTATTGAATTGCAAATGGAGCTACTGAATGTAGATTTAGACATGAATGAAGCTATCAGACATAATCATGTCAGAGATGTTCCTATTTTCTCCTCCATTTTGAAGTACTGAAGGAAGCAATCCCCGAAAATATTCCTTGGAGGAAGAGATTTCATGTCCTAATCACTTTTTATTTAAAATCCACATAATTCTTAGATGTATTGTTTAAATATCTTGAAGCTAGATGTCGTTTTGTGTTTATTTTTTCCTTGATTTTCAGTATGAATATGTAAGAACTTAAAGTCATAATTTTTGTTTTGCTTAACATAATTTTTATTTTGTTTCGCTCATTTTAATATTTGTGTACTGAGCTGATATAAGCTGATACTGAGAGAAACAGTATGAGCTTTATTTCTTTTCTAACACTTTCTCATGTTCCTATAATAATGCAGTTGCTTAGGGAGTGAGTTTCATCTTATTAGAGAGCTTTTATGATCTAATTACATTTTACTAAAAATTTAATCTTCATTCTTTTATAGTGGTAGACCAAGCAATAAGTATCACATTATTAACATAGTTACAGAAGCTCAAACCTCAGTATCTTTCCCATCCAATGTATAACTAAGACTAGGTTGACAGTTGCTTGCCTGAAATAGGTATTTGTCATCCTCCTAAGAGAGACACTTGGTCAGATCTTTTTCAGCTAAATCAGTAACTTGCTTTGTTTGTTTGCATTTATTTATTTATCTGTCTATCTATATTTATTTACTTATTTACTTACTTATTTATTTATTTATGGATACGAGCCCTAACAGACTAAGTGATTGGGTTTCCCAACCAATTAGACTGTAAGCTGTGGCAGAAAAGACTCAATAGAAAGAACTATAAAATGTAGAAATAACTAGAAAAAAGAACAATAGGGCTATGTTAGTGTAAGGGCACAGAGATTTGCTTTGCTTAATAATCTTAAGTGATTTATGGTAAAGGCTAAATTTTAAGTATTGTTTATTTTGCTTTAGAAGGTAGGTAAAGGTAAATATGAACGTATTTTGTTTTTTGGGAGTTTTTTTGGTTAAAAATTTTGTTTTTTCCTTTTAAAAGTTTTAATCGTAGAAGTAAACCTGAATTAACATTATGAGTATCTTATTCTCTACCATATATATGAGACAGCACTAAACATTTTGTGCTAAAGTACTAGTTTTGTTTTTAGTTAGCATATTTAAACTGCTACTTGTGAGCCACCTTGATACTAAGTACTATTTTAAGATTTTAGATCAACTCATTATAATTTCTGTAAGTTTAACCTGGTCACATGCATAAATGTCAGTGTGAAGCATTAGAATATAAAGCATACTTGTTGAAAAATGCTTTTTTATTTTTTAATAAAAATCTTGGTTTTGTTGTCATTGTCAAACTTTGAGAGTTGTCTTATTTACCAATAGTAACAGGATATCAGATTTCATTATGGCACACAGCACACTTGTCAACTCTGCTATCAAACATATATATATTTCTCCACTACTTTCTACAGACAGGCTCTGGGTGTGTAATGGACTGGACCTATGAAATTGTCCAGTTGAAACAATCAACCACTTCACTTAACTGTATTTTTTAAATTTGATTTATTGATGAGGACTAGTAAAAGCTTATTGGAGTGTTAAGTTTATTCATTATTTGTTTTACTTATATTTCATTTTGATATATTTGAACAAATAAAATAGATGCCATTTAATGACTAAAGTAGTTTAATAGAACAAAGTTGGAAACCTAATGTCTCTTTATTTTCTTTTAAAGTTATTCCTTATTGATTTTGGTTTGGCCAAAAAGTACAGAGACAACAGGACAAGGCAACACATACCATACAGAGAAGATAAAAATCTCACTGGCACTGCCCGATATGCTAGCATCAATGCACATCTTGGTATTGAACAGAGGTGAGTTTGACAGTTGAATGTGTTTATCACATCCATAGCAAAAGCCTTTAGTGGATGTTTGAAATATTTGTTAGTTTCTTACAATATCTAAAGATGTCTCTTGGCTAGGATTTGAAGGGTGCTTATTGATTCTTCTACCTGCAGTGTTAGCCACTGCAGAGAAGCCAATTAAATGAAGCCTTTTTGTTTTCTTTGTTGAAGGTTATCTCTTGGGGAGAAAAATAATTACGTGATGAAAAATGGGAATCATGAATGCAGTTTTACCAAGATATTTATTTTTGCAGCTGAAGACAGTACTTATTTTCTTAATGCCGATCTTGGGCTTTTTATATTTTAGTGGTGTAAGTTGAGTTTGGGAGAAGAATGTGTTGGTTATTTTTACAAGGAAAATGTTATCTGAGTCCTAATGAACCAAAAGGTGGTTTGTGGATCATCTCCTATTCTATTCTTCAACATCTACATGAATTAACAGGATCTGGTTTGAAGAAAAAATTGTCATAATCTTTGTGCTTAATTTCTTGAGTTCTAGTTTTTCATAGTCTCTTCATCTTTTATCAGTCGTTTTTTGCTCCTTAAAAACAAAGAAATGACAAAGTATATGTTTCCAGGTTAAGGAAGCTCGTGATATATTAAGCTTAGAAAATATGCATAAATATCTGAATACCTTAGGTTAACTGTATTTTCACATTTTTTTCTACGTCAAAGTATTACCAGTCTTTAAATATATGTATCTATCTGAATATATATGTATGTGTGTATATATGTATATACAGTTGACCCTTGAGCCACTTGGGGGTTAGGGGAACCCACCTTTGCATATTCGGATCCCTGACATCAGAGTTGACCCTTGAGCAACTTTGGCTTGAACTGTTCTGGGTCAGTCGAACTGCAGTCAATTGTAAAAAATCTACATGTAAGTGGACTCTCACAATTTAAACCTGTGTGGTTCAGGGGTCAACTGCGTGTGTGTGTGTGTGTGTGTGTCCCCATCCGTCCATCCATACAGATGTTTACTTAGGTTTAAGATGTTAATTTTTAGTTCAGCATCCCTAAAGTTATTTTTAATGAGCTTCTATAAAATTTACAAGTATCCTGTTCTTTGGTTCTTCCATCTTCCTTAACTTTATTTGGAAAGTTATTTAGCTAAATCCTTTTTGCTCTTTAAAAATTAAGTTGCATGGCTGTGTTAGATTTTACAATTTTGGATCCTGCGAGATAGTTTTATTTAGAAGTAACCCATTATGAACTTTTTTATTGCCTTAACTAAGTACCTTCTTGCACAAGACACAAAATTGCTCACTCTCCTTGCTTGAGAAAATTCCTTCTTGTGTACATGCCTTTCTTTCACATATTTTTCATAGTAATTTCAGCTCATAAATTTACATTTTCTTTTCTAGTCGCCGAGATGACATGGAATCATTAGGATATGTTTTGATGTATTTTAATAGAACCAGCCTGCCATGGCAAGGACTAAAGGTAAATCAGACTTGCTCTACCAGTTGTTTGGTTTTGTTTTAAGAATAGAAATGTATATTGGAGGTAATCTTTAAGGTCCCTTTCAAATGTGAGGTTTTTAAAAAGTAAATTAACTTTATTTTACCTTGTATTAGGAAAATGAAATATGATCACGTCAGTAAGAATTAAGTTAGTAGACTCCCACAGACATGCAGGAAGAACAATTTTTTGGGAAACAGCAGATACCCATTGGTATGGTAACCAGTAGCTTTATCTGAATGGAAGTTGACATGGGCTAGGAAATTAGGTGAAGGCTTTCAGATTTGGGTGTGTTGCCATTATGTTGAAAATATATACTTTTGTGTACAGTAAAACTGGTTTATCCAGAAATAATAGTTCTATTATTATCTTTTATGTACAATAAAACTGGCTTATCCAGAAATAATAATTCTATTATTTAATTATCTTTAAATTTTCTGTTAACAAGGAGTTTCACCATTGCTTTTGTGAGTTTTCCTATGTTAATGATAAGTCACTGTGTCCTCAAATTTAATGGCTGTTTTTATATTCTCTTGGTTTTGTAAAGGAAAATAGTCCCTGTATTTTTTGATGTCTATAAGCCAGGCAAATTGCTCAGTGCTTGTGTGTGTAGCTTTATTTAATATGAATATTATTTTTTCGAAAAATATTTTGACTTAACACCAGTTATTAATGTCACTGAATGATGGGCACATTTTTTTGGTATTGATCTGCTTATGACCTTTGCCCTTGGGTTGAATATGGGTTAAGAAAACTCATTTCAAATTTTACTCCTCCCATTTTTACTTAAATCATATATCTTGATGTTCCTGTCAGATCCACCCTTTCCTAATAGCTAAAAATGTTATTGAAGTCGAAACTCATGTAAAAAGTTAACAATTGAGGGGAAAAAATTTTAGATGTAGTATACTTTGATTTCTTTTTTATTCTAGGTTCTAATTTCTCTTGAAACTCAAGTTTATATCTAATGTGTTAAACTAATAAGGCTCTTCTCAGTAGTATTGAGTATGTGGTTTGATTCTTATATTCCACAGGCTGCAACAAAGAAACAAAAATATGAAAAGATTAGTGAAAAGAAGATGTCCACTCCTGTTGAAGTTTTATGTAAGGTAGGTGTGCACGATTGAAAAAATATAATATAATCTAATCTGCTTGCCAGCCCTGGAACTTAAAAAACATCCTTTTAGGAGCTAGTTATTTACCATTTTAAATTTACTTATTGATAATTTTTGATTTGATAAGTATCTTTAAGAATGGCTTGAACATATGACATTTTTTAAATAAGTTTTTTATTGTTTCTGGTTTGTTTGGGCTCTGTCATCTGTTAAAAATTAAAGGGAAACTATAAGGGGGCAGGTAAACTGTCCTGCAGGTAAACTGTCCTAAATGAACCTCAGCAATTTATGAAAAAATTAAATTTAAAGTATTCTTATCCCTAAGCCGGTGCCAGAAAAGAAAGGATACCAGCAATTGGTATATCAGGGAGTAGGGAAACAGAGGCAGGCAGATCAGAACAATCTAAAATATAAATAGCACATGTCTGATGGTGTAGATGACAGCTTTAATCAGACTCATACCTCCAGACTCTCAGATTTCATAGAGAGGCATGTGAGTTGAGAATGGAGAGATGTTTATGCCATGATGAATAACCATGGTCTTCCATAGAAAGAAGACCACATGGTCATCTTTGAGACAACAATTACATACCTGAAATAATTAGAAAGCAGTATATAATTAACATAGTTGGGCAATAGAAAGTAGAAATCAGCATGAGTTGAAAATAGTACTTTGTGGAAGGGGAAAATGGTGATGTTTTTATGCGTCTCCCCATCCACAAATTTGCGTTCCCCTTTCCTACATATCTATAATAAAGGAGGGAGTCGGGTGGGAGACTGATCTTTTCTGAGACTCTTTGGGATTTAAATTAGGAAATACATTTTAGGTTAATGAATAAAATGTCCATATGTTATAATCCACCCAAATAATTTTAAAATCTATATACTTCAGGAAGTAAAACATCATGTTTTCTATATACTCCTATTTCCATGCAATGGAAAGATTCATTTGGCTTATCAGAAAAGTTGGCCATTTTTACAGGAAAAGACAAGATTTAGTAACATTCTGTGCTGGTGTGTCACTTCTTAATTTTTATCTAGGAATTGTAAACTATATCTTTTTGGATTAGCTACATATATTTGATTCAGGGTACAGAGAACACAGAAGTATTAGATGTTATTGTAAAGTAGTGAGAATGTGTTCAGTCTCATGGTCCAGTTGTGTACTTCTTATTTCTCATCTGTAATGCTTATGATACTGGTAGTTCTCTTGTTGAGGTTTTGCCTGTTTTCATAAGGTGGCAACACATGAAGTGTACCAATTGACCCTGAGTCGTGGTGTTCAACTCCATCTGTAATACCTTTAAAAGCAAATTTGGTAATTGCTACTTACCATTAACATAGACCGTGAATGTGTATTAAAAATTTTTAAACTCTTATTAAGAGTTTTAAAAAACAAAACTGTACAGTATATATTTATGGCTTTAGTTTCAGATGGTCACCCAAAAAATAAAATAGCATAAAAGTACTCTGTAAAAATTAAAACTGTTTATATCAGTACAATCAGTAAAAATAAATGTTGCAAATATATTCATTCTATTATACCTTGATCTCGATGTGAGAAATTCCTTAAAATCATAAGGTCGTGGGAAGCGATTGCTTCTTTTAAGTTACCTCCCTTTACATTCACATTGACTCAAGTTGAGAGGTAGTGATTTTTGTTTTACCGCTTTGCCTATGTACATTCCTGATGGCAAAATACTTTTGGTGATTAATATCTTCAGTCTCAATAACGTTCATATATCTGCAGTCTCAAAAATATTCATATACATCTTTGAGATGTTTTCTAGGAAGCAACATGGAAAAAGTTTATGCCCACAGATATACTTATTAGTATTTATAATAGAGAAAAATTGGAATCTTCTAAATGCCTAATTATAGGGAAACATTTGTGATGTATTCATTAGGTTGACTATTATGCCGCCGTCCAGAAGCTTAGGAAGAGGTTGAAAATAACAAAAGGATGCTTGTAGTATAATGTTAATGGAACAAAACAATGTATTATATATGCACTATGATAACAGTTATGGACAAACCAAGTCTATAAGATGAAGCATTGAATTGATCTGTATCCCAACAGTGGTTGCCTTGTATGTTTCCACCCTTGATGATTTTACTTTTCTGTTTATGTAGGAATGGGTACTACTAATATAAAAAAGAAAGTAATTGCAGAGTTGGGAGGAAAGCTCGTTCGTTGTCCTGTTCTGGCAAAGAACATTGCTGGCCTCCATTTTATCATTTCTTTATTGTTGCCATCAAATTATTAGACATTGATAAAATATCTAAATAATTTAGGAACATAAGACTGTAGTAAAAAGATACATATTTCCTCTACCAATATTAAATGATATTATAAATTTATGAGGATATCGGTCAGATTTTAGTTCTCACATCTTCCAGTAAAGTAGTTAAAACACTCTCCTCAAGTACATTTTTTGCTTGTATTTAAATACATTTACTTTTCTATCTTGAAATGAGGTTTTTGTTTTTTTACATTGTGTTCTAACTCTTGAACTTGTAGGGGTTTCCTGCAGAATTTGCCATGTACTTAAACTATTGTCGTGGGCTGCGCTTTGAGGAAGCCCCGGATTACATGTATCTGAGGCAGCTATTCCGCATTCTTTTCAGGTCAGTTTTTAAGGTGTTTTAAGACTGTAAACTCCAGTGAGGGGAATTAGTTAAATCCACCCAGCGTATCTATTCTGACAAGTGGCAACTTAAAGTGCATCTAGCCAATATGAATAAAATTTTAAGGAACTGTAAGTTTGGCTTTTCCATTTGTAGTGCAGATGTGCTTGAAATTATATTAGTTTGGGAGAAACAGTTGAATCAAACTTAAACTAGAATCTAACTTTTCCACAATAATTGCATTTCGTATTAGATCTAAGTGACTGTCGGTAGCCCTTGGAACTCTAACTTTGGTACAGAACCTTATTCAGTACCAAAATGAAAAGCAATTAAAATATCAAGCAGTCATGGAGTCTTTGCTACTGTGGAGGCAGGCTCAAACTCTAGGGTTCCCTAGGTGTACCCCAGAATTGGTCTCGAAAGGGGGAAGAATAGAGTACACGTGGTTCAGAATCTTAGTGGGAAGAGAATACAAATTGGAGGTAATCCTCTAACCCCAGAAAAGTCTTTGCAAGTCACCAGTATAGCTATCCACCTCACAAACTTACAGTCCCATTCCTACTCTGATTTGGTTTTAGAAGGTACCTCCTATTGTGATTACCACTCCCCCTGAATAGCTGAACATCATCTATAGGAGAAGAAATCTTTGAAGAGCTGCCACACTTAAGAGAAAATATTCAAATCCTTAAAAAATACTCTCACTGTCTTAAAAGCTCAGTAGTGTATTAAATTAGTCTTATTAAGGGATTAACATAAATTTTTTTTATTTTCCAGGACCCTGAACCACCAATATGACTACACATTTGATTGGACAATGTTAAAGCAGAAAGCAGCACAGCAGGCAGCCTCTTCAAGTGGGCAGGGTCAGCAGGCCCAAACCCCCACAGGCAAGCAAACTGACAAAACCAAGAGTAACATGAAAGGTTAGTAGCCAAGAACCAAGTGACGTTACAGGGAAAAAAAATTGAACACAAAATTGGGTAATTCATTCATTTCTAACAGTGTTAGATCGAGGAGGTGGTTTTAAAATACATAAAAATTTGGCTCTATGTTTTTAAAAAAAGACGTCCTTGGAAAATTTGACTACTAACTTTAAACCCAAATGTCCTTGTTCATATATATATGTATATATATTTGTATATACATATATGTGTGTATATTATATCATTTCTCTTGGGATTTTGGGTCATTTTTAACAACTGCATCTTTTTTACTCATTCATTAACCCTTTCCAAAGTAAACATTTGGTGTTGGGAATATGGTATAATCAATCAATCCAAAATCCTAGACCTAACACTTGTTGATTTTTAATAATGAATCCGGTTAGCCATGATGTCTTGACTTTCAGACTAACAGTGTTAAGAATTTTTTCTGCATGTTAATGCTTTAGTATTTAAAATGGAAAATTGTGAACATGATGTAATTTCAAGAGGTGAGTTTGGCATTGCCCCAATAGTATCTGTCTTCTCAGTCGTAGAGCATCTTGTTTAAGCTCTTAAATACACAAATAACTGAAAAGCTTGACAGTGTTCCTAGTCAAAAAAGCAGATCTTTCTTTTAGTTGCTATTTAACTACATATGTTTATTTCAAAAAAAAATGATTCTTTTGTTTTTGGCTTTGTTTTTTTAAATCTTGCTAAAACAGAGTCTAGGGATCCAATGTGGAATTGAATTCTGCAGTTTGAGGCCTTGCAAATTGGAAAAAAAACTGGGGCAAATGCCATTGAAATAAATGTTTCTTTTCTATCTTTTCTCTAGCACTCTCAGTGCTATAAGGAGTAGAACTGTTAGGGCACGGCTCCATATCTTATCACCGTTGCCATACAGTTCAACTCCTGTATTTCATGTCTTTTGTTTTCTTTTCCCCTTTCTGGGGCTTTTCTCCTGAAACCTGCCTGCTTTCTGGAAGTGGTGGGCAGGTAAGGTTTGGTTTTTAATTATTTAGTTTCTAATTATTTAATTTCTGAATGACTGCTCTAGTCTGAACTT
The DNA here is from genome assembly GCF_000151845.1 of Pteropus vampyrus. NCBI lineage: Eukaryota > Metazoa > Chordata > Mammalia > Chiroptera > Pteropodidae > Pteropus > Pteropus vampyrus. The sequence continues at coordinate 978,904 of NW_011888966.1, read as the reverse complement.
GGTCTTCTTTGGTCCTTATTTTCAATTTTGTATTTTAACTATTTTATAAATAGTTATTTTAAAAATAAGCTCTAATCTGAGAATACTTTCAAGAAGTATTATTAACTGATGTCATCCTCATCCCAGCAGCTCATCTTTTAGAAATAAAGTTGAGATGCCTTCATGTTTCTGTATTTGAGAAGGATTCACAGTTGAAGGTTTAATGTAGTGGGGGTTCTTAGATGATGAAATTTCAGCTCGGGATAGCACACACTAATGCTTGCCCAGTACTCTGCCCGTGCATCTCAGTTGGGACTTAATTGCTCCTTTTGAGTGATTTAATCATTATATAACTCATCAGTGCCAAGAAGGTAGGAGAAACGGTCCTCCTATATAGGTAAGACAACAGAGAGGACTAAACTGAGGACTTGTTATACTTGACACTTGTAGTATATTTGCTTTTTCTCACGAAATGAAACCAATTTTTGCTTAAAGCTAGCTGGGATAATAGGATCATCATGAGTTGCAGTTTCTAGAACTAAAATTAGATTGAAATCTTAGCTGACCTAGAACATTCCACTTCAGGCATTTAGCAGCCTTCAGAAAGAATTATACCTTATTTTGAGCTAGTTCCATTGTTAGTTTACTGTATCTCTTACTCAATAAACAAGCAGAATTTTTGTCCTGCCTTATCTAGGTCCTAAAGATGAGAAGTTGGACCCACTGAGTTAGTATGTTTCCTTGGGGGAAAAAATTGTAATTAAACTTAAGTTTAATCCTTACTTTGTATCATAGCTATTTTTCATAAAAGCAACTTAAAATTTTATGAAAATCTATATAGCATTATTAGATAACAGAGGTTATACATTGTTACATAAACACGAACTTTTAAATTTTTGAAATTTGGACTTTTCGTAAAACACATCACATATCGTTGACCGACTGCTTTCAGATACGCACATCCAGATGCTCCAAGCAAAATATTGCTTGCAACTAAAACATGCTACTCCACAGAATAAAAACAACAAAATTACTTTTGATCTTTGACTTCTTGAAAACATATTTATTTTAGATATAGGTCTTAGTGCTCCAAACAGATATTACAGAAAACCTCCTGTATATAAAGCCATGAAAGTTTTAGCAAGTTTGATGGTGACATGAAATAGGTGTGGGGAACCAATTCCTCTAACCTTTACCCCAAGCCCCTTATCTGGGTCAGTCTCTAAGTAGTAAGAGTGTTCAAAAGCATACTCTCTTAGGGTTCACTACAGTTTTTTATTCAAGGAAGAGCTCATGCAGTTTAATGATTTATTGGTTCCAAGAAATCCTTTCGGTGATGTTGAAAACACCATATTGCATTTTTCTAGTTACAATTTTAGAAAGTGCTGTTTAAATAATCATATCATTTGTTATTCACAGAATTATACTTTCAGAGGTTTCCATATCAGAGAATTCAGTTTCTTAAATGAATCTTCAGCAAGTAGATTTCTATATTGCAGGAATGTCTGTTCCTGGAAAAAATTCCTCAAGTAGTGGCATTCACTAGTATTTTTTTATGTGATTATTTTTATTTTTGAAAATCTGTACCTAATGTTTCTTTCATAGAAAGCTATAATTTGTTTAAGCAGTTCACTGAAAATATGCAAACACTCTTTAAAGTCTAGCTCAGTTCAGCTAAGATGGGCTTATTATATGTAATAGGCTCCTATCCTAATTACTTTCTAAAGAAAAGATCTTTTGAAATGTTCTATTCCAAAGCCCATCAAAAAACTAAGAATAAGAAACAAGTTGTTTCTCCTAGTGCCCGCTATGATCTATCTATCTGTACTAGTTTTCATTGCCTAGGTATCACACGATTATAATTATTGTTTATTTACATATTAAGGAGAAAAAGAAGATTCACATCTGATACACTTTCAAATCCATTTCATTCCCTTTTCTTCAACTATATGTGATTATTCTAAAAGTACTTTTTAAAAGACATTTAAGAAGTAGTAAAGGAAAAAGATGTTTTTAGTACATTCACAATCCAATTAAAGTTCATCATTTCTTTAGTTAAGGGCAAAGATGGGGAGAATTTCAGAAGGTAGTGAAACTGAAGGTGGATCCTCACATAAGTTTACTATTCTGATCATCTTGACACATCTGTTCACTACTCTAGTCATAAATACTAATAATTTTATCATAATAAAAGTACCTCGATGTCAAATTGTTGACATTCAAGAAATTAGAAATCGTTTTCCATCACATTATCCTACCATGCCCATGGTCTTCCTTGAATTACCTTCCAGTATTTACCAGGCTTCACCACCTTTTATGTCTAGCTTAACTTTTTCTGACTTCACCAATTGCTGCTAGGAACGTGGCTGATCACTCAGCAACGTAACCTAAATCACAGGGGAAGACCTTGAAATATCTGGAGAGACTGATCTGCTCTGAATACACTCAGTTCAAAGGGAGCTGCATCTGGCTTGTTGAAATTTTTGTCAGCTTTTTTTCACTGTGGACAATAAAGCTGGAGAGAAAAGAACTAAAAAAACCTACAAGAAATGAAGATGAGTGTGCAAGAATTGATTTGTGGATGATCTGAAGTCCACGTCTCCAAGGCTGCTGAACCTATCAAACTTTTCATATTGTCTGGATAATACAACAGTCCAGAAGACCTAGAAGAGTTCAGTGTTGCTGTGACTCAGTCGTGTATAATGCAGACCATCTACCAGTTGGGGAAGGAATCAGTTGTAACAGGTATTTTAAAATTCAACAACCTCAGATCTGTAGCAGAATGAATTCTGTAATAGGGAAGACAAAAGAAATCGGATCATCAGTCTGGGTTTTTGTTTTTGTTTTTTTTTTTAAATGCCGTTTAGGGATGATGTCTACCTGCTATACTTAAGTTGTCATTTATCTTATTTGTAGTGATAAAAATAAAATCTATTTCCTTTATCTTTCCTAATTTAATACTTTTCTGTGGAGAAGGAAGAGTTGTAGGTTTCTTTGTTTTTCTTCAACTATTTATACTGTCAATCTGATTCAAATTTTCTAAGCTTTATTCTGATTCTGTGTGACCAAAAAAACCACACAAGCATGTTATAGGAAAGGTTGATTTATATAAAAGGCATTACAAAGTGATGAATATAAATGTTATATTTAAAATTACTTTTTTAAAAAAGTTATATCTTACCAACTGCATTGCATAGTGATGAATATAAATATATTTAAAATTTTAATTTAAAATGTTTTGTCTTATGCTGTGAAACAATTCTACATTTCAAAAGCTCATCACAGACTTTTAAACCTTACTATTATGTAAATATCCCTTTGAACTAATTTGTGGTTCTGTCAAAAAAAAAAAATTACGGCCATCTGAAGTTAATTCACAAATAGGAGCATACATTAACTTTCAGATTGAAGGATAGAATCTCCTGGTTAGTTATATAAAAGTGAACATTTTTTTTCCTTTTGCAGATTTGAAAAGAAATTTAAATGTAGCTATTTACTCCTGAATCTGTCACATTGATCCTCAAACCCTGTTTTAACTTTTTTTTTTCCTTTTTTTTTTAGGAACAAAGGAATCCATTTCTTATTTTAACTGTTGTTGCAGTGAAGATGGGTTTTTGGACTTTTAGAAGCCAGGAGATACCACCTAAAGTTCAAGATAAAAACCAAGGACTAATGCACACTGGAGAGAAGAATGCTTGCTTAGCACTTGAAGACCGAATGTCGAAATCATGCTGAATGCTTCTATTGTGATTTTTAACATCACTGACATCTTAGGATAATTCACTGGAGAAACATTGATCCCTGGGTGTGGAGTATCATAGCACACTGGACGATCTGAAGAATAAAATCTGGATTCGGCTGCTGTATTCTGCCAGGAATATCGTTAGGCTAGCCTTTAACCAGTCCGTAAACAATTGTAAATCATTAGTTGACTCAGCAATTCCTCAAATATCAGATTAAAGATGAACAGATAAAATTCTTACCTAGGTATAATTCTTATCCCTACACAACAGATTTCTACTATTTTGACTGCCAGTGTAACTTATATTTCCACATTTTAGTTTGTTAGTGACAGTGGTTTCCATTTTAAAGCTATTTGGATATTCAGTGTAATAGTTATTTCAGTATAATGAAATTGCGTACACAAGTTTTGGTAAATGAAAACCCAGAAATTTTAGTAGTTGTGAAAAACATTTCTCTTTGTCTTATTTAAGAATAATTGCAATACTTGAAACCAAATGCCCATCAGGATAAGGGTTATTTCTATTCAGCTAATCCATAGTTTTAATTTACTTTAAAATTTCTATGTTTTTAAAGTTGGATTAATTACAGAATGTAGTCAGATTTTTGTTATCTTTCATTTTTGTCATTTGCTTTATGAACGTAGTACTTGGGACAGGCAGCGAAGGTCTCTTCTATACCTTCTCTGGTGTTAGGCACTGTGGAGCAACAAAGTACAGCACTACATCTTGTCCTGGGGTCTTAGCCCAGTATATTTATTGAATGAATGTGACTTTCAGCCTTCAAATGAAAGAATGTCTAGCTAACAAGTGAGGAAATATTTGCCAACAAATGATATATTAATGTTTGGTATTTGAAAAAAAGGCATATATGCATGAAAACTAATTGTGGAAATATTTTATCCCACAAAGGCCTCTGGAGATAGTCCAACAAATGTTTGAGAAGTACCCAGAAAGGAGCAGTTTGTAATTGATAAAAACATGATTTGTGCTAAAGAAGTGTGAGGTCAGAGTGGGCTAAAATATTGGCTGTAAGAGTTTGGAAGGGGGTGTACCAAGGGGCACTGATGCCTTAAAGGAAACCAGAAGGTGCCGATAGGATTTTCATGCTATTCCTGAAAGATGGGCATATTTTTCTCTCAAAGCCACAGGTTAAATTTGTAGGTAATATTTTCAGCCATAGATAAAGCATGCAGCTATTATTTGCCTGAATTCTTCTATTAAAACGTGGAATCTTTAGGCTGAGGAGGGGAGCATTTGCAGGGTGGGAAGCCTTGAGAAGTAAATAAAGCCAAAAAAGTATTTTGTTTACATTTTCAAATCAGTGATAAAGCCTAAACTTTTCAATGCAACTGATGGAGGTAAAGGAATTTTTATAGATCTGAAGTTTCTGTATAAAAACATACCAGTTTTTTGTGGTCAGTGGAATAACTCAGATAATTATGTCTTGAATACATTTATTAAAACGTAACTGTTCCTTATTCATATCAGAAATAATGGGCAGAAAAGTTCTGCTCATAGAATGATTAGAACTGTATGGTCTAGTTGTTAAAGCCAGGCAATCTATTTTTCATTCGTTTAACAAATAGTTGGACACATAATATGTTCTAGGTACTAGAAATACATAAGTAAGTAAAACAGGCTTATTGGAATTAACAATAACTCTCTAGCTTGAGAATAGTATGCCGACTGGGAGGCTTTAATTCACTGTTATACTGCTCCTACCTAGAAGTATCCAGAAGAGAATTTTCTTGTTTTTCTGTTTAAAAGAAAAACAAAAACAAAACTGAGCTAATGATTTTCAAATAGATGGAAATCACATTAGTCACTATTCTAAAATAATTACTGTCCCAAATCCACCCAATTTCTTTATTTTGGGTGTAGTTTTTTAAAAAAAATTTTTTTGCCTTGGAATTTTAACGTTTTTTTCTGTTTTGATTTTTTAAAAACAGGTTTCTAAGCATGAATCGAAGAACAGAAGAAGCAGTGCAGATGATCGGAGCAGCATTTGTTTCTCCCCAAATCTAGAAATTTTAGTTCATATGTACACTAGCCAGTGGTTGTGGACAACCATTTACTTGGTGTAAAGAACTTAATTTCAGTATAAACTGGCTCTGGGCAGCACTGGTGATGCTATGTCCCGAGTTGTAGCCGCTGTAATTGTGAATATTAACTGAGATAGTGAAACATGGTGTCCAGTTTTCTATTGCATTTTTTCAAGTGGAAAAGTTAACTAAATGGTTGACACATACAAATTGGTGGAGAAATTGTGCATATGCCAATTTTTTGTTAAAATCTTTTATTTTGAACTATACTGCTTTGAGATCTCATTTCAGAAGAACGGCATGAACAGTCTTCAGCCACAGTTGTGATGATTGTAAATGCTCACAATTGTGCATTCTTAGGGTTTATCTATCCATCCTGGGGTTTGCAAGTTGTTCACTTAAAACATTCTTAAAATGGTTGGCTTCTTGTTTGCAAGCCAGCTGATAATGGTAGCAACCAAAGATTCCAGTGTTTTGAGCATACGAAAGACTGCCTGCTTACCTGTGCTAGAAATAACAGCATCTAAAGTGAAGACTTAAGAAAAACTTAGTGACTACTAGATTATCCTTAGGACTCTGCATTAACTCTATAATGTTCTTGATATTAAAAAAAAAAAGCATATTTGTCACAGAAATTTAGTTAACATCTTAAAACTGAACATGTATGTATGTTGCTTAGATAAATGTAATCACTGTAAACATCTATATGATCTGGGATTTTGTTTTTATTTTGAAATGGGAGCTTTTTTTGTTTACAAGTTCATTAAAAACTAAAAACTGTTTCTGTAAGGAAATGAGATTTTTTTTTTAACAACAAAAAAATGCCTTGCTGACTCACTATGAAATCAAATCTCCCCAATTTTTTAATAGACTACTTCAAGCCATTTGTTACATAATACTCCTTTGCAAATCATTTTAGGTTTAGTGTTATAACTTTTCCTCAGATTTTTTTATTTAAAAAATTGTTTTTTGTCTGAAGGGGAAAGGCATTATTATTATTTTTTAATGACTTGCAGGCATAAATACTAAGTGCTGCATCTGCCAGGACTTAGTATTATTATAACTCCTGCAGCTTCAGACTAACAGCTGGACTGATTTTGAATAAGAATGAAAGTGTTAAAGGGTTTAACTACAAAATGAAGTTTTTAAGTTCCCTCTTAATTGGCTTTGAGCAGATTGACTCCCAACCTTGGAGAACATCACACCATTCAGGTTCATGTGCTTGCTGACCTTCCCTATGCCCTAGCCCACCCATTTCTGTAAGTTATCTGCGCTTCTCTCAGTCTGATATGCCACTCTTCTTTCTGACCCAAGAAAAAGGTTTATTAACAATGCTTTTTTTAATAGTATAATTTATTCACTTATAGCATGTCAGGATAAATTAAAACTTTCGTCTGAAAATGCTGCCGGGAGCCTATTGTGTAAATGTAGGTATTTTGTAAAATAACCTATAACCTTGAAATTGTAAATTGACACGTGTTTGGTCAGATTGTGTCAAGCTTAATTTTTCTTTTTTTTATTTGACAACTACATTAGCAATAATTAATTCCATGATTACCACATTCTGCCATTAAAGGATAAATTAGCGCCATCATGCTGCAGAAATCTTAATGAGTATGAACTTTTGGGGTAGGCAGCTTTGTTTTTTCCCTATCCACCCATGTCAGTTAAGGTATTTGTTTCTTGACTAATAAACCCTTTGATACTTTTAGCCAGAAATCAGTCTCATAAAGCTATTTTTAAGTATAGTTTGTGTAAAAAAAATGTTTAGCTTTGGTAATAACTTTTCCAAGCTGAACTCCCTCTAGCAAGATATTTTTCAGTGCTTTTATTTACTATGCACTTAGACTATGCACTTTTTCTGAAATATTTTTGTAACACTTAACTTTTTTGTATTTTTGCCATTTGAAAAGGTTGTGGTGTAGTTGGTCTGTAATTAAGTTGCAGATTTATAACTGCTGTTAGCTTTGTAAATCAAAATATAGGTGTTTTTGTCCTGGTATATCGTCATTCCATCTACAGCTGGAGCTGGAATCCCATTGATCTTCTAGCTACCATTCATTTTCTTCACAGTTCACAAAAGAAGAATGTGAAATTCAGTGAATGCTGTTACTAATCCTGTCGGGAGATGAATCTCATTTCACCAAAATTAAATTATGTTTTTCCACTAAAATGATGATACAAGTTGAAGACACATCACTCAGAAATTGGAAGACCTCACCACTTAAGGCTCCGCAGTGGCTTACTCAGCTGAACTCTAGGTTACTACTCTTTACTTTGTTTACCCATTTGGGGGTGCAGTTTTTTTAAATGTTGGGAGATGGCCATTCTAACTACTGTTGAATGTCTCTGTTTTGGGAAGGTATAACAAGAAAATAAAAAAATATATGTAAAGGGAGAGACTGGTTATCTCCTCCCATATGGTTGTGCTCATGCTCCTATGGCCTATAAATGGAATTTCGGAGGTTTGCTTTTACTATTACTTTTCATCAAATATGAAGTAAGAGATTTTCCTATTTCTGCTAGCCCTTGCAGTACTATTACATGTTTTAAGCAGAGTATACTGTAATAATTATATACTTAATTTTAATTTCATTATAATAAGAGTACCAAACAAGGATTTTAGAACCCAAGGCAACAAGCTAGTTTCCCCTAACATTTGCTGAAATACCTATTGAGAATGAGTTCTTTTAACTTGACTAGAATGAACCATGGGAATTGCAAGAAGATGTGGTTTAGACATATTCAGCTCAGTTCCTGAAAATTCAGCGGTCTGTGAGGTATTTGACTTTCTGAGCCAAACTGATGTAGCAATATTTTAGGCTTTTTCTGTTAGTTTTTAAACATCGATGACCATGTGACCAAGATGCGAGTGGGTCTATGTGTGATAAAGTGTAACAAACACATAAAAGAATTTATCTCAGATGTGCTGTCCCGTTAAAATGACTTTGTGAGACTAAACTTACTTTAATCATATTGCTATTACTCATATTTTGGGGACCTCGTCCTAAAATTTTTCCACTTCTCTGGAATATGTTTAGTGATAACAGACTTTATATACCTCTGAAATGGCCAAAGATGGTGGTGAATCGAGTGTAAGTTGATGTCATCAGGCTGTGCATTCTGTATTTAATTATCAGTCAGTATATAGTAGAAGAGAAAATGTTTTCTGAAATGACTTGTTAGACCCATTGAGTATAGATGCAAAAGTGTAATGAAAATGTTGAGCAACATTAGAGTAACTAGCTGTCCAAGACACGTTTCAAGCTGTTGGTCAATTATTTTGTGTCTTTTGCTTGAGACTGTGGACCCACAGTGGCTAGAATTTTATAATGAGGCCACAGATTCATCAAGTTTGGGAGACCTGGATTCCTACTTATTTCTTTTATTTGATCTCTGCTCCTTTTCAGCCTGGTGGGGTGAATTGATTCATTCTACCTTTTATGTTCGTCAAGCCAGATCCCTTGAAGAGTTGTGGGGTTTTTTGTTTTTGGTTTTTGTTTTGTTTTGAGGAACTCCTACTACTGCCTATCTTGTAGCATCAAAATTATGAAGAAATGTTTGTAATATTAATTATTTAAGTATTGGGAGCAGTGTTGAGTTAAATGGTGTCACTACTACCCAAGACCTGAGTCAAAGCACCTGACTTGGATGATTTCTGCATGAGTAGAAAAAATGGGGGTGAAGAAAGTCTTTACGAGACCAGTAGATCTAAGTCCTTCATAGTGAGGCAGCCAACCAGAGTGTATAAATCATAGTTATTTATCTGATATTTAAATTCAGGATTTTCTGTTTTATCTAGTCATTTATCACCCCAGGCAGGCAGAATTTGAAGAAATGAACTGAGCTGTTTTGGTATCACAGTGTACCTTCCAAATCGATTTTAGATTGTCAGGAGCTATACCAGCCAGCTACAGGGAATTCAGAAAGGAACGATGCTCAATGGGGAAATGTCTGAGTTTAGGCCTGGGGCATAGAAGGTACAAGATAAACCTGGAACGTTCTCTTGTGCCGAGAAGAACGGAAATCTCGAAATATAGGGTTCGTACTAGCCAAATCTGTACAGGATACACTATTGAAATAGTGATAGCAGCATAACTCAGTGAGAATCCTTGATTTCTATATTTATATAAAAAATGGAGAGAAGGGAAAACTTCCTTAAAGTAGAATGTCAGCTAATAAAAGTAAAAATATTTTAGAAAATGATTTTCTTAAAGTAGCAAGTACAAGTTTGATAAGCAGAACATTTACATTGTCTTAAAAGTACACATTACTTATTGGGGGACTTAAAATTACTTGGCTGAACAGTTAGAAAATATTAACATTTTTTGATCCTCATTCTTAGTCGGAAAGGTAACATTATCCCCTTTTAAAGGTTACAGTACTAAGTTTCACAGGATTAAGGAATTTGAGTCCATATAGAACTTTAAGGTTCTTAAAGTTATGTACGTCATCTCATTTAATCCTCATAATTACATGAAACTTACTGTTATGGTAAGACAGGTTGGTAAGTTATTCAGAGCCAGGACCCTAAACTTAATTTCCTTTAGCTTTTATATTGTTGAGCCATGATATTCCTCCCCTTTTTATTTTTATCACCATTTTAAACTCAGATTGGTAACAGTAACTAACACTTATGGAGTGCTGTGTGTCAGGCACTTTGAGTGCTTTACATGTATGTATTTGCCTAATTCTCAGCTTCCCATGAGGTAAGTCCTGTCTACATTTTATATTTGAGGACACAAGCACAGGATTGGAGGAGGTACTTAAGGTCTCTTGGTTTCTTAAATGAGAACTTCCCTTTTCAAAATAATTCATTGTATCTTAAACAAATATCAAATGGTATGGGAGCCGAGGAGGCGTTAGGATCCAAAATGATATGTGGTGGGAGGGTTTTCATAAATAAGTTATCCACTCAGCTGATTGGCCGTTAGTGGAGTCCACACTTAGGACCAAATACTAGAGTTTGTTTTCTTCAGCCTATTGGAGATGAGTTGGTGAAAATGAAGCCCAAAAAGATGTATGGTTGTGTTCATGTTCCCACAACCAGGATTGGAACCTGGGCCAAATGGTACTGTCACATATTTAAAAAACTTGTAGTGGCACTCGCCACTAAAACAAAGCAATTATTTTATATACTGCATTTGTCAGCCAACCTTTACCTGGTTATCACCAAGTACCTCATCTGTGTTGATAAAGTCAGCCAGTTTTACTACTAAAAACAGTTAAAAATTAAAATTGTTTTTTTAATCAGCTTAAAAATGTTGATTACAATTGTTGGTATTGGATTAAGATATCCATATCTTAATATTCAGGAGCAGAATGCATTAAAAAAAAATTGCATTCTGCTAGATATAAAATTTGATCAAGTTATTTTTGCTTATGGTTGTGACTTTACAATTTTGATATATTTCCATGTACCCAGGTTTATATAGGTTAAAATATACTAATGTTTTCACTGAAAGGGTTTTCTCTCCCCCCCCCCATGAATAGTACTTTTATATTTCATAGCCTGATAATGTCATTGATGGAGTAGAATGTCTAGGTAGAAAAATGTAGCCTTTCTCAACATTGCCATATTAAGTCTACAGTGTTACTGATTTCAGAGAAGTAGAATAGTTTGAATAACGATTGGAAACAATTTCTGTGGGATGCCAAGCAGTCATCCATTGGTTCTCTGCCAGTGGACAGTGACACAGATCTTAAGTGGTGATAAAGTACATTAGATATTTAGGACTGGAAGAAAGGGGGAAGGTAGGTATTTTTAGAAACTGCTTTCAGCAGTTGCTAAGTAAATACTAATTGCAAAACTGGTTTGCACTGTGCTAACATGTGACTCCATTGAGTGTAATGTTTTAGTCTACATTTAGACACAAAAAACTAATAAGCCTCTAGATTCTGTGTGTCTACCAAAAATGTGAAAGTAAATGGGCAGTTTTTAACATCCTTAACCACTCTGCCCCCTTGCCAACTGGTGAAAAATGTGTAAGTTATTGCTTCTTTATCTTGAATTTTTTGTGGTGGCATTTTTTATCCTATGTACAAAAGTACAAGTTCTGCACAAACAGTAACTGATTAATTTTACAAATAGATAGCAGTTGAGCATTTGTTGAGTCTTAAGTGCCAGGCACTGTGCTGCTCCCTGGGAATTCAAGCGTGATAGTTCATGAGACTGCAATATGGGATGTTACTAAGATGAGTGCATTACCAGTGGAGCAGATGGAGATCATAGAAGATAATCTTGGAATTGCATCTTGAACGATGAGTAAGATTTTACAAGGCTGACTGTCCTCACCTTGGAGAAACTAATCTTGGAGGAATGGTAGCAAAACACCCACATGAATAATTTAGTCCAGCCGAGTACCCACTCCTTGTGCATAAAGCCAAATGAGTGATACAGGCGGTTGAGTGCCAGAGGTTAACATCTACCTGATGAGATTACCCTGAGTAATATGTAAGTCATACGTAAATTTAGAATAAGTCCCATCCAGCCATGTCTATTCGGAGACAGTTTTATTGATTTACAAGCCAGGAGATCTGAATGATAATGAGACACGTAGGGGCAGAGGAAAATGATAAGGTGTAAGAAAATCCAAGCAACAAGCATAAAGTAAGCTTTGGGCAAATGTGTTGGAGAGGATGGTTTTCAGAGCAGACAGCAGTTCCAACAATGTAATACTTTAATCCCTTTGCACCAAGACCATCCTCAGATTGATGAGGACTCCTAGGTTTCAATTACATATTGAAACAAGTCTGTTAGGATTTTAAGGCTGATAATCTGCCCCTATGGGCTAAATATAAAGTCTTTTTAAATGCCACTTGTCTACAATTTCTGCCTTTAGAGGAAAATGCTACATTTTTAATGACATCAGGAAATTTCCAGACATTCATTTTCCTCTGCATTGTCACCAAAAGATCCTGATAATGGTGTTTTGCTACTTGAAAAATCTGGAGATAGCCAATCCTGTCCTTTTTTGTTTTCAGATTCTATATGTGGAGTAATAAGGCTAAAATGGATAAACAAAATAGCAATGAATGGAAAATAAACAAAGGTCATTGAATCTTGAAGCTCTGATATTCCTTTGAAATAATATCCTGTTCAAGGCCACAGCTGGTTAGTGGCAGAGCTAGGAAAACCCAACTGGAGCCCTTTTGTCAATACTAGGCACAGCGCAGTGATTCTTGCAAGTGTAGTTCCAGGACCAGCAGTAGCTGGGGACTTAAAAAAAAAAACAACACGCATATTCTAATGACCTGCCCCAGACCTGCGGATGGACTCGGAATAGAGCCCAGCAATCTTTGAGAAGACCCCTTCAAGTGATTCTCATGAACACTGAAGTTTGAGAAATGAGAAATGAGAAAATGGGTGGCACAGTGAACTGGGAAGGGACCTGAGTGTAAGATCTATGATTTCAGTTTCTTTGTCTGCAAAATGGAATAATCACAAGGTTGCCACCTGCCTGGTGGTTGTGCCATTTGGTAAAAAGATTTGCCCCAGACAATGGAAAGCTGAGGCTTTTAGCTCACGAAAACTGCGTCTCTTCCCAACTCTGCATCCGGTGACGTTTTTAATTCAAAATTAGCTGTGCTGGGAAATCGGGAGAGCCCTGTATAACCAGGGCTCTTCTCCCACCTCCAGTCAGTTATTGGCACACCACTGGCTCCACATTACAAAGCGCATCATGTTTGTTTATCCTAGTTTGTAACTCTCAGAACTTGAAATTACTTTTTGAATGATTAACTATTAGATCACAAACTTTTAAGTTGCAAACTTTTAATGTTAATTTAGGAGAAAAGTTTGATTTATACATTTTAACAATACTTCATTTTCTATCAAAACCAAGATCTATGAATCCTGTGAAGCCCCATTTTTTGAGTAAGGCATGGGGTCAGAAGTATCCCAGGCAAGAGTTGTATAGGGGAATTGTCACAAGAGCAGTAGTTGAAACGCCAAGGCAGTTTTTTCCAGACTCAATTTTGATCTGGATGTGAAGAGAGTTGAACAACTCAGGCATACAGATCAAGGAGGAAGCTGTATTGTGTTAGTCAAGGTATTTCATGCCAATTGCTGGAACGGACAACCTCTAGAATAGTGGCTTCATGCAAAACGTATTTCTTAGAAAGATACTGGTGGCGTCCCAGCAATGAACTGCCTCAGCAGGAGTGACTTGTCACTTTTTTTTTCATAGATCGTTGGCCAGCACTAAGGCCCAAAATCTATCTGCAAAGGAGGCTTACAAATGTAGCTCTCATTTTCTTGGCCACAGATTGTCATTAAGTACTGTTGCAGAGAAAGGGGTATGTCAGAGACCGCCCTCTGGCTGTTGGAACTCTTAGGTATGGCGGTACAACCTGCAGCAGCTAAATCCTGAGAGCTCTCTGGCACGGGCTCCTCGCCTCTCTGCCAGGGCTTGTCACAGGAGAACAAGCCATGCAGTCCCCGTTGCTAGGAAATGTATAAACACAGCAAGAAATAATCTGGCTGTCTTCTGAGGGTTTCGCCTTGCAACTTTCCCATAAATGACCAACAGCCATTTCATGTTTGCGGAGGCTACAGCTCCATTTTGGCATAGAAATTGGGAAGAAAGGACTATCTCCTCTGTTAGAAGAGGAGTTTCTTTTAGGGTAGAAGCCATAACTCTCTTTTTTTTCTCTAGTATTCAAGAGTCTAATACAAAAGGGTGACTAGTAAAACCACTGTTGAATATTAATGTAGACCAGGATAGTATTAGCTTGCTTTCAGCACCAGTGTGCTATTGATTCATTGGATCTGTGGTCAGTTAAAATACTGCATTATCTCTTCAAGATCTGTGGCCAGGCCACATTCATCTTGGACCTGTGGGGAAAAAAAAGAATTTTTTTTTTTTTGCTTACATGCCGGTTTTAGATTCAAAGCTTTTAAATGTCTCCACCATTAATCAGTACTGTCCCCAAAAGAGATCCGTAAAAGCTCTCAAAAGTAAGCTGCTTGAAAATAGAATTGTAATCTCCCTACCTATGAAAAGAATTTTATCAATATGTGATCCACGGTGTGTGCGTGTGCGTGCATGTGTGTGGTGTTCATGTTTGCAAAAGGTCACTTTCAGGCCTGCCTAAATCTCACAACTTTAATTTTTTCTCTTCCTCTAAACTGCTGACCCTTCAAGCTGTCTAAAACTGAAGTGCTTTCTTACCTATTGCTCAAGAACCTGTCATCCCTTCCACTTTCCAAAAGACCATGGAAGATGACCTGAAAACTTATTTAGAGCTGTTTAATAACTCGCTCCAGAGCCCACAATTAAGGTGGCCTGTTACTTGGTTTTTATTGTATACTCTAGTGATATGCCACATGTATTGTATGATAAACAACTCCCTCTCTGGTTTTAGTGCAACCTGAGCTCCAAGGTCCATGCACACAGTGGCGAAGTATCAGGGTTGACCGACCATGTCTACGAATGAACCTGCTGTTTTTGCCCTTCTAAACCTGCTCTTCCTCCTATAATTCTCTTTTGATGAACGGGGGTTCCCAAGCAGGACACCTGGGAGCTAACCTTGACTCACATCAAGTTGATCTCAGTGTCCTGACTAGTTCTGCTTTAATTTGGCCTTTATCATCTCTCATTTGAACTGCAGTAGCCTCAGATCAAGTCTCCTTGCCTTGAGCCTAACATCTTCAATCCATTTGCCTCATTCTTCCTGAATATGCCACTCCTCTCCCCACCTTTGCTTTCAGGATAACGACCAAACTCCATAATCTGTCCCCTTCTTACCAGCCTATCCAACCTCATCTCTTGGCCTCTATCCTCAACCCCAGTCTCCATCCCAACACTCTACACTCCAGATACGTTTGCAATCCCAAGGACCCATTGTACCGTCATCATGCTTTTGTAGACTTCTCTATGTTAGAAATGCCTTCCACTTTCTCCTCCAATCTGCCTCCTTGTTTAATTCTAACGACTCTAGGAAGCTTCACCAGCCCCACCAGAAAGGTTGATTGCTCCATTCCTCACTTTCCTAACTTGTAATTGTGATTTCTTGCAAGTACTCAGACATGCATTTCTCCCTCATGAGACTGAGATCTTAAGGGCTGGGACTTTTATTTCTCCCTATACTCTTAATGCTAGAGGAATGGCACACGGGTAGTAGGTGCTTGGCGAATATTTACTGATGGACTCATGCTGACACATCAACTTAGAGCTAAGATAAGACAATCCTGAGGGTAGGGGGTGAGGGACTTCTAATCAGAAAGAAACTGACAAATCTATAGGACACAGGGTCTCAAACGGAGCATATATCACCCTATATATGTTCATTCCAGGAGGGACGTAGGTGAGAGAGGGGTAGAGAACACAAGGTTTAAGTATTGAAAACTAGCAGAGTCTAAAAATGTCACTGATTGAAGAGACATTCAAGATCATAAACCTTTAGGACAAGATTGTGTCTTCTAAGTGTACATTTAAAATTATGATCCAATACTCTTTGCAGCTGAGGAAACCGAGGCCCAGAAAGGAGAAATTGACCACACTGAGGCTACAAAACAAGTTAGTGCCATGTTGGTTTCTTCATTCTTAGCCCCAGTCTCTCTCTCTTTACCTCGTAGTTCTCAAGTGAGTTGGGTTTAGATTAGAAAGGGGGAGGGGAGAGAAAATGGTTCTTCTCTCAAGAGAAAGGGGCTGGAAATCTGATAAGAATTTTTTTTTTTTGGTATGTTAAATTTTTATTTTGTAACCAAAATAGGCAATACAAACCAGTTGACATAATAAGAATTCGTACAATCGATGGGTGGTCATCTTATTGGTTGCCATTGTTCATTTGGATTTTAGTCCTCACTCTCTTGCTCATGTATTTCATATAAGACATTTTGAAGGAAATGTGTGCCCCTTTGCACACTTCGAAGCTGACATAAATTTTTTTTTAATCATAACTTAAAGTAGTTGCAAAGGATGTGCTTGGGAGGTTTTCACCGGCTGCCGCCTCCTGACTCTTCTCTTCTGAGTGCCAGTGGATTTCAATTTTGAAATTCCTACCTCCAATTATATCCCAAAGGGAGGAGGTCAGTAAAAAGCATCCACAGCACGGCCTTTCACGTGCGATTATCTTGGGCTGGTGGCACTTACTGCGAAAGTATCTGCCCCCTGTGGGGGCAGATCTGTTTACCATCGTCTTTTGCAAACACATGGACAAAGTCCAGTCAGAAATTTTCTATCACTCCTTTTTCTCTTTGGACTCCCATTTCCATCCCACTTCCCCCACAGGATTTAATCATACGCGCGATTCATTTTCCTGCCTTACTGCCTTTCGACGATTGTCATACTATATTTATCTGAAACCAAAATACGCGCTTAAATTCTCATTTCGGTGTTTAATTTATTTTGGTCATAAGCCTGGAAGTGTTATTTCTTCTGGCTAGAGTTGTTACAGTTGTTAGACCTAACTGATTAAAGCCACAAAAGCGCATTACAAATTTTGATAATTTGAATGTGGAGAGTTAAATTTTATTTATGGAGATGGATTTTTTAAAATGCATGTCCATGTAAACATTGATAAATGTTTTTTATTCCTAGATCGAGATAGGAATCACTATTACTGCTATTCCTATTTTTCATTTTAATCTGTGTATGAGTTCAGAAGCCTTGTTCACACAATTATACAGAACTGGAAGGAGTTTTATTATTGCAATGTCACTCAATTCTTTGAATTCTTTCCAAGATGCAGGCATACCTTGTTTTATTGAGCTTTATAGATGTTGCGTTTTTTTTACAAATTGAAGGCAAGACCCTCCACCAGAAAAAAAAAGATTATGATTTGCTTTATTGCAGTATACTCACTTTATCGTTGTGGTCTGGTACAGAACCCACAGTGTCTCTGAGGTATGCCCGTATGTACCAAAAATCACTTAGAGCTTTTTTACCAAAATCAGTGAACAACTCCGTTAGATCTTCCTTCAGAGTTACTATGGCCACTTCCTTTCTTTAAGGTCACTTCCCTGAAGGAGCCTCTAAAGCAAGGTGGAGCAGTTTTACAATATGCCCACTGGTTGGAGGCCCGGAAGAGGCAGGGCTTCTTGGGCAGGGCTGTCCTCAGGCCCCGAGTCCTAAACCCGTGTGGCCGGTAGTTTGCTTCCAGCTCTCACTTCATTCCTTTCCCTCTCCAGGTTTGAATATCTGGATCTGGTGCCCGAAACTCCCTAGAGCTGAAAATCAGGATGGTTTTCTGCCTCCCACTTTAACTACCCCTCTCCCTGAGTTGACTGTCTCCATAGGATAAAAACTCAGGCTGTATAATTATCAAATCAATCCAGCGATCTAAAAGAATGGTGCGGCTCTTAAAAACAGCATCAATGAAGAGACGGCCTCTGAAAGCTAACTGACCACATCTACCTCCTCCCGGCTTCAAAATCATGTGCTTTTAAAAGACAAGTTTTGCTGAAAACTTTCAGCGTCAGCTTTTTGAGCCATTTACAGTCAGCTCTGACACAATGTAGGCAACTAGCAGGCTCTACCCAATTCATTAAACCACTCTAGAAAATTGGTGCTGGCGTGGTGCTGGCTCCAACTCGCCTCCGTTAGCATTTTCGTTCAGGGCATTAACTTTGATTTTGTATCTGGGCCTACTTGGATTCTTGCCTCTTTCTGACCACATTAATTATCCCAGGTTTCACCAGGCCCCTCCCCATGGCTGGCTCCCATTTCTAATAAAGATAAGTCACAACATCAAAGCGGTGTACATCGGTTAACTTCCTTTTGTATTAACCTTTATTCTGAAACAAGCAGAATCCTCTTTACTCCTGGAAGGCAGCTTGATGCTTTGGAAATAGCACAGAAGCTGGTGGAGACGGAGACTAAGGTTACTAGACTTCACTGTGTCACTGACAATGACCCAGCTCAGCTCCGTTC
>NW_011888966.1:941642-959290 GCF_000151845.1 Pteropus vampyrus | reverse complement strand
AACATGGGTCAATTTTAAGGACTCTGCTAATGTCTAGCTAGCGGAGTGGAGGGCATTCCAGGCGGTCGAATCAAGGGCCTGAAGCTGGAAAGTGATGCCCTTCTGAAGATTGAGGAGGCCAAAGAGAGGTCTGAAAGGCTGAGTGCAGGTGGGAAAAGGGAGAGAGGAAGGGGTGAGTGCCTCGACTGAGGGAGTTCCTGAAACCAGATTACAGAGACAGGCTTTACGCCTTAGGTCACAGAGAGCCTCTGATTGTGTCTGCGGTGACTTCAGGGCTCTAGGAGGCCGGGCTAGACTGTATGTTCAAATATAAGGCTTGGCATGTTTCCTTGGGGAGGTGACATGGCCCATGAGGACAAGGCAAAACATTAGCATACCTGACATACACCCCCAAGCAGGTAACAGCCTCACACTTCAACCCTTGGGAGGGGAAAGAGCGGGTGACCCAAGGCTCAGCTCTAAGAGACCCCTGGACGGGACTCCGCGAGGCCCAGGCCCCAGGGTAGAGACCAAGTGCGCAGTGGGCTCTCTGGATACGGTTGCAGAATGAAAGAAAAAACAGGAGCCTCTGGCCTGGCCTTATATTTTGCAGGAGGGAGAACAGCGCAGAGCTGGAGCTTGATGTGCACAAGCCACACAGCAGGCAGTGGGAGAGCCAGGCCTAAGCGTGCAGGGCTCCTCCCTTCAGTCTAGCCTTCCGCCCAACCTGCCCCGGTGAGCAAGGGCGTGTTGCAAGGAGGAGCCTCTTTGTCCTACCCCATCAGGGGGTCTCTGCCCCTGTCCCAGGCCCAAGAGTCCCTCCCCCACAGCAAACGGACTTCCACCTCAGATCGAGGAGGTTAGGTCAGCAGTTCTCGGCGGGGAGGAGGGTACCACCCCGCCTGAGATGATCTCACAGTCTCCACCTCATCTCTCCCTCTCTGGCTACAGTCAAGAACCTCCCCAGGCAAGCTTGCCTCCTTGGAAAGCCTCCAGAAAAATTACAAGGAAACAGTCCGTGTCTGCATTTTGCATTCTCCAAAGGCCTTTGCACATCCTATCCAGAGAGGCTTGGGGCTGCTCCTCACCCCCTTCCATCCCATCCGGAGAGTGCAAGGCCCCGGCCTCTTTTCTCCACAAACCTGAAAGTCAAGTTACACCCAAAGAAGCACAGGGCAGAGGCACAGAGGTGAAGTGAGGGAGCCCAGGACTTGCCTCCCGGCTTATCCCATGGCCCCTCTGCAGCCTCCTCCAGGACAGCAACAGCCAGCAGCCCAGTCACCTTTCACAAATATTTGGTCAGATCATGTCAAAACCCCACCTCAGTCCAGCAGAGCCCCTGTCTGAACACCAGATACTCTCTTGCCCTCCATCAATTCCCAGTCTCAGCTCTATGGCTCTCCTCAATCACCCCGCCAGTCACCCTGACTCTTCACTGCTTCCTTCTTGCCAGACACCCCCCCAACCCCACTCCCACCATCTGAGGGCATTTGCACTTGCCCCCAGCCTGGAGCACACCCTTCTGATCTTTGCTGAAATGTCACCTTCTCAGGGAGGCCAACCCAGACCACCCTATTTGAAGATACAAACTACCCCTCACTCCTCACTCCTTCCCCAGTTTTTCTCTCCTCCGACTAACATACCTGTGTATTCTGCTTATTATTTTTAAAGTAACGATAATCTCAGTCTCGGCTAGGGTGACAGCCACGAGAGAGCAGATGTTTTAGTCTGTTTACTGCTGTACCCCCAGGACATAGTATAGTGCCCAGCACCAAGCAAGCCCCCTACAAACGCCTGTTGAACATTGAAAGGATAAATGAGGAAATGCATAAATGGATTAAGAGAAAGACGAGTCGTTTTGCCTTCCTGTGCAGGGGAAGTTCCCTCCCAGCTATGGAAATCCTGAAAAATGCCAGATATGAACTTTTGTAAGAGAGAAAAGACCAAACAGGGGTGGGGTGGGGGGCAAGATCTCAGCTGTAAAAACCACCAGGTGCAGTCACCACCTCCACCCTACTCCTCCCAACGCGTTTATTTTATTTTTTAAAAGAGAGCTTAGTCCACCTCTTTGGTCCCAGTCGTCGCTCTTTACTGAATCTCCTCTTCTTTCTTCACATCTTTTTAATTGAATCGAGGTACAAATTAGGTACAATAGAAGGCACAATACTGAAGCCTGAAGTTTGATGACCTTTTACATATAGGTCCACCTGGGTAATCACCCCCCAGTTCAAAATATGAGCCCTTTCTATCACCCCAGGAGGCTTCCTCCAAGGTAACTACCCTCCTGATATGATCACCTAGGACCAGCTTCTTCCGCTTTAGAACTTCACCCAAATGGAATCATACAGGATGTGGGCTTTCATGCTGGGGTTCTTTTGCCTGACTTTGTGTCTGTGAGGGTTCCCTCCATTGTCCTGTGTCATGGGAGTTTGCACTTTTATTGCTATATATATATTCCTCCCCACATCTTCTTGAGTGTGGATTATATGACCGGGACCGGTTTTCTCATCGGGACTAACAAGGACACGGGAGCCTCCACGCTCGCTCAGCCCTCTGGGCTCTGGCTTTTCATGAATATACAGGCTAGAGAGAGACTTGCTTGCTCTCCCCAGCCTTGGGGACCTCATCACAGCCCAGCATCAAATTCAGACCAGCATCAAATTCAGACCAGCATCGCCATCAAGGATTCAGGCCTTGGAATCAGGCCTGGGTTTGGATTGCTCATCTGCCACTTCTTGGCAAGGTGACCTTGGGCAAGTCACTAACCTTTCATTTCTTCATCTATAAAATGCTGATATAATTATACTACCGACTATGTGGCATTGCTGTGAAGATGAAAGAAAATGATCCATGACTCTGGTACTCAGGGATGGTAGGTGCTTGATAAATGCCGGTTATTTTTATTATGGCTTAGACCACCAGGCACTCCTCCATAATTGTCTTTATAGGGATCTTTGCCCAATGGGGAAAGATTATCTGTTTATTGACTGTCTCCCCTCAGCCCCACCGGGCTGTCTGCTAAGGCCTCAATTTCCGCACCTTTCAAAACACTTTTATAGATGGGCACAGGGAGCAATTGGAACCCAGAAGCAGTACAAGGAAGCACACACATATAGGGACGATTTACAAGCACCATAATGAAAACTTTGTATTCTCGTTGGATAAGATTCATTATCAGATCTTTGATTCAAGACTTTGAACTTGAGCTTCACGAAGTGTGGAATGAAGAAGTAGCCTAAGTGCAGAAGGCAGGCATCGATTTGAGATTCAATCTGCTCTCGCGAGTGGAGAAGCCTGAGCCACTTACACCCACTCACAGTGGCCTGGTGTCTCCTAGCTAGAAAGCTGCCATCCCCACCAATGTGACCACACACAGGACACAGCCCCACTGAGGGGGATGGGCACATTATGGGGATCCCAGTGCCACCCATGACAGCCTCTTAGGACGACCAGCCCACCTACAGTGATGTGGCACAAGTAGGGCTTAGTCACCCCACCCACCACCAGCAATGACAATGACGATGACCTCCGCAGCAAACCATCACAAAGGATTGATGACAACTGCAAGAGTATTTGATATGGGCGGACAACTGACAGTTTCTCAGTCGCACATTAAGTGGTACTCAGAGCATCTTCAGAAATCATTGCCGTCTTCATGGAGGAGTATTGTGAGATCTCGGAACCATCAGTGAGCATACTAAAACCCCTCTCTGCCCCCAAGTTCCTCTTCACAGTGAGATTCTGAAGCCACCACTGGCCACAGTCCAGGGATACACTCCCACTGTTCCTGCGGCAGTCACCTCACCCCACAGGGCACACTGCAGCATGCTGGCAGCCGCTGTGCGGCGAAATAACCATATGATAATAAAGAACATTTGTTGAATGATGTGTGTGGCAGGCACACATCATTAGTTCCTTTAATCTGCTCAACCGTTTCTGTGAGGTGGTCACATGGGTTGAATTGTGTACGCCCTCCCCCGAGAGAAGTTGAATCCTAGCCCCTAGTCCCTGTGACTGTGACCTTATTTAGAGATAAGGCCTTTGCAGATGATCAAGTCAAGATGAGGTCATTAGGGTGGGCCTTAATCCAATATGACTGCTGTCCTTACCAAAAAGAAATTTGGACACAGAGACATGCACACAGGGAGAAGGCCACATGATGAGGAGGGCAGATATCAGGGTGACACGTCAAAAACCAAGGAAGGCCAAAGATTGCCAGCAAAGCACCAGAATCTAGGAGCGAGGCCTCGGATAGGTCCTTCCCTGTCAGCCCTCAGAAGGAACCAAGCCTGCCGACACCTCGATCCTAGACTTTTGGCTTCCAGAAATAGAAGAAATACATTTCCGTTGTTTAAGCCCCAGAGTGTGGTACTTCGTGACAATAGCCCTAGCAAACTATTACGGGGGATGCTATTTTTATCCACATGATACAGATGAGGAAACTGAGGCTTGCCTCTCACTCTGCCAGGGCTTTCGAGAGCGAGCTGAGATGATGGAGGAGCTGAGGTGGGACTAGGAGAGTTCTGGAAAATTCCCCTGCTATGGGCATCCGCTCCTACAGCCACAGAGAGTGTCACAGCCCATCTGGCAGCGTCTCTCCCCCATCCTTCAAGGCCTCAAGAAGGAAGAGCTGAGTCAGGGGTTGAGGAAAGAAGCTGCAGAAAGACACAGGCCAAAGTATCAGATGAATTCAAGATACATTATCCATATCATTCAAGAGTGGAATGCTGGTAAGACCACGGGCTTGGAGTGCAACAGGGTGCCTGCCGGGGTCTTTGAGTCCATCAGATTTCTCTCTGTTTCTCTTTGGTTTTCATGTGTATTCAACGTGTCAGTCCCTTGTCGGTTTTGACATTGCTTCCGTCTCTTCGAGTCTCTCCTTCACCTATTCACTTTCCTCTCGGTGTTCATGGAAAGCAAATCCTTAATTGTGATAAGCTCAAACATATCAAAATGTTTTTCTTTATGATTTATCTTGTTGAATTTTAAAGAATCGTTTCCTGCCTGTTCTCCATTTGATTCTTCTAACTGTCGCTGAGTCTCTTCTGTGAGGATTTAACCCCTCTGGAGTCTGCCTTTGTGTGGGGTTAGGTCGGGGCCCTCAGGTGGCCAACGAATTGTCCCAGCACCAGCTCCTAAACACTGGTTTCTAATAAGCAGAGTCCTGAGCATCCCATTCCTTTTAAACACGGCCCATTCCCTTATACCTGGCTCCCTTCCCTCATTTCTGTTATCTGCCTCCTTCCGCAGGTGGGGACATTTTTTTTATCTCCTATGTAGTCCATTTGCCAAAATCCAATAATTCAAGGAAGCCCTAGACACTCCATCCTACTCTTGTTGATGTGCAGATTCAACGAATATATTAAGGCTCTGAGAAGTCCTGCTATTTCCCAAAGCATAATGGTCCCCATTTGATATAGTGGGTGTCTCCGCAGACAGAGACTGTGGTCCCTGTGTTTGGGGGAGGCCTGCATCAGGGTGATGCTTTGATATCTTCTCAAAGCACTGAGCAGGTCTCAGTGAACGAGGGAGCTGAGGTGCACCGCTGTGGTGGGGAAAGCTGTCTGACTCAAAGGACAGACAGAGACAAAGGGAGAGCAGGTGGGGAACTTCAAACTCAGAGCCCGTGAGTCAGCATCTCACCCCCAGCGTCGACCTTGGCCCTTGGGCATCCCCTCAGAAGCCTGGCCGATGCCAATATCCTAGGAGTTATAAGCCATTAGAACCTCCCCTGAGACCATTGACTCCTCCCGGGCTGCAAGTTCTGCTTAGGTAGAAGTGCTGACTCAGACTCAGGCCACGCCAGGGCCTCTGGGCAACTTTGGAGATGATTCTGTCCTGTCTAGTTCTTTCGAATCGCTCGGTGGCGGCTTCCTGGAGCGCACTGTCTGGTTCCGTGCTCAGCTCAGTGAACAGGGGGCAGTGCTAGAATTGGTTGGTCAGCACTGCCATGGCTGGAGTGTAAGGGGTGGTAGGTTGCTCCAAATTGACATCCTGGACTCTACAGTTTATAAAGGGGGCTGAGTCATGAAAGAGACAGTTGACGGCACAAGCTTCTGGCTGCACCTTGTCCAAGCCAGCCTCAGCGTGCCTGCCACTCCCACAGCCTTCTTACAAGCAGTCATGCTGGTGCCACATGACTCCACCTCCCTGGCTGCAGCCGATTGGGCTGTGCGTGGGGACCCAAACTATAGGCTGCTTCATCAGCCTTTGAGGTGGCCCACTGGGAAAAATAATTGCACCAAGTACATTTTCTTGGGGAAAGTGAATTCAAGGCAAAGGATAGAATAGTTGGACGCAAAAACAGAAATTGTAAGATCAACAAAGAGAAGTGGAGAGAGAGAGAGAAGCTGAGTGGGTTAATGATACACCCAAGAGTGACAACCTCTCACTTCCTGCAGCTGACACACCAGCTCTTGGGGAGTCCCCGTGGGCAGGGTGTGGGTGGACAAAGGCTGAGCTTGCTGGTTTATCAATAATTAGGTCCTCATAAACCCACTGAATCTGTTTCTGGCCAAAGGGATTTTTCCTGCACTGAGGTCTGAGGGCTGGGGCCGAGGTCTCAGACTTCAGCTGTGGATGTCATGTGGCGCTCCTGAGGGCACGTCTACGAGATTGTGGAGGGAGGTGATTAAAGTGACAGCCAGCTTCAAGTAGAGCTTGTGCTATTTCCTGGGCCACTGTGGGTAGAGCATGTCATCCTCCCGGTGACACCTGCTTTCACTTGTTCGGTCTATTCACAAATCTCAGTTGGGAACAGGGATGGGGCCTTAAGGGAACCTGTGTGAATTCGTCGTGGGCTGCTGTATGGTTTTGGCCTTTCATTACTTCAGTAAATATTGATAGTGAGTAGATAAAAGCCTGGGCTCCCAGCCAGACCACCTGGATTTGAATCCTGGCTTTGCCACTTATGATTAGAGGGACTTTGAGCAAATCTTGTAAGCTCTCTGCACCTCAGTTTTCTCAGCTGTAAAATGGGAGTGATGATGGCATCTCTCAGGATTGCTGTGAGAGACAAATATAAGCCCTTAGAATGGGGTCTGGCACATAGTCAGTGCTACTAAATGCCAGACCTGTGCCGGGTCTTGAAGGTCCAAAGTGGGTTCGGCTCCTCCCCTGTGAAGCTTAGAGTTGTTGAAAAGAAACACCAGACCCTAAATGGAGTCACTCTTGCTAAGCCCCACCAAGACTCGACCTCAAACCTAACTGCAGTTTCAGCCTGCCCCAGGAGTGGAATTTGAAACCAATCAGTCTGGAATGTCCTGGTCAGCGCTAGTGAAGTGTCTGCCTGTAAGACTCCTGCCCTCCCCTAAAGGAAGGTGACTTCACCTGAAATAATCCACTCTCTTCACTGTCTCATCTCACCCTCTTTCTGCCTGTACAAATCTTTCATTTTGGACAATCCCCAAAGTGCCCTCCTACTTGCTAGATGAGATGCTGCCCAATTCATGAATCATTTAATAAAGGTAATTAGATCTTCAAATTCACTCAGTTGAATTTTGTTCTTTAACAGACTCTAGAAAGCAATGGCCACTGAGTTCCTCTGCCCAGCTTTGTCTTTCGTGCTGTGGGGAACCGGTCTTTTTTGGGGCCTGGTCTCAGTTAGCCTCGGTGAGACCGACATCCGCCCCGACACGTCAAGTCCTGCTTCAAAGCTCCCGCCCAGCGCCGGCTGGCACATGCTGCCCAGGTGTGGTGGTGGCAGCACAATCTGTGCCCAAGGGGAGGGAGGCTTTCAGGGCTGTGAGTCAGGAAGACCATGGCTCCGGGAGGCACAGGGCTGGAGGAGGGAGGGCAGGCCAGAAACACTGACACACCAGGTGTGGTCGTGGGGTCATCCTCTATTGAGTGGCCACTGTGTGGCTGACACATGCTTGTAGACGGCCCTGTATTCATTTCTTAGGGCTGCCATACAAAGTACCACAAATTGAGTGCTTAAAACAACAGAAATGTATCTTCGCACAATTCTTGAGACCAGAAGTCCAAAATTAACATGTCAGCTGGGCCACGCTCCTTCCAAGGACTGTAGTCGGGAATCCTTCCTTGGCCCTTCCAACCTCTGGTAGCTTCTGGAATTCCTTGGCTTGTGGCAGCCTAACTCCAGCCTCTGCCTCCTTCTTCACGTGGCCTTCTCTCTGGAGGTGTCTGTACTTTGTCTCTGTGTCCAAATTTTTCATAAAGACACCAGTTATATGGGCCCACCTTAATCCAGCAGCGCCTCATCTTAACTTGACTACATGTGCCAAGACCCTATTTCTAAATAAGGTAACATTCACGGGTTCTGGAGGGACATGAATTTGAGGGGGGGCACTCTTCAACCCAGTCCAACCCCTTAGCCATCACCAACAGAATGAATTGGGTGCTCTTTCTTCCACTTTACAGATGGCGTTGGAGGAGGGAGCCTGAGCTGCACTCAGGAGGAAGAAAGCAGTGAAGGAAGGAAGGCCTTCTCAGGGCGATGACCAAGGCTGCTTTTCAGCCCAGGATCTGGACTTCAGCCTCCCAGCCTTCTTCCCCTCTGTCTGTTTTTCCCCCCTCAGCCCTTACCAGCAGCAGGCAGGAAGCAGCTCAGCTTAATGCTCTGCCAAGGCCTGCTCTGTGCTGACCTGGCAGGAATAAGCCAGCACTAGCAGCAGGAACTCAGGAGGAAAAGCAATGACTGAAACAAACTGGAAAGCATGTTTATCTGGGGCCAACAGAAGCTAGAAGACTGGAGCCCACAGCCAGAGGCCCACTTGCCTGGGAAGGGCCCTTATCTCCTCTGAGAGTCTGGGCTGTGTGTGTGTGTGTGTGTGTGGTGGTCAAAGGCTTGAAGTGGTGGGACCCAGCCCTGTTGTCTGTCCTCGGGCCCTGCCCAAGCTTGGAGAGGGGCTGATTCAGATCACAGGGGTACAGTCACCAAGGCAGGCAGGGCCCTTAGAGACCTCCCAGCCCAGGGGTATCAAATATATGGTGGCTCTGTCACCAGACTCTCTTCTCTAAATCCCCCTGTACACAGCGCCCCACACAGGTACTGTCAATCAATTGGAGCTGATACAAGGGTTAAAACCTGCTCTGTGGTTCTAACTGCAGATTCAGGAGTCTGAGCCTCCTTGATCTCTCCCAGAGAGAGGTTGAAGGACTCCCTCCAGGTCCCAGGCCTGAAGACAGAGGCAGGTCAGGGCCGAGTCTCCCGGTTCAGATGCCAGGCACTTTTGCATGGCTCTCAGGCTTTAGACACACGGTAACACCCAAGCCTTCCTGTCTCTCCATTCCCCGTGAATCATTCCTGGCTGTTGCCAAGACCCGGGTTTCACAGCTGCTGAGCTTGCAGCCCTGACGCTGGCATCTGGGCTCAGCTGCCCCTGCGGGACCCACCCCGCCCCTGGGCCCGGCTGGTCTGCGTGGTGGGAAAGCTCAGTATGGGTTTGAAGTCCAGGTAATAGTTTGCCCAGTCAAGAAAGGTCAAAGAGGGAACTCTGGGCAGAAGAATAAGCATGTGCAGAGGGCCAAACAGAGCTGAAGGGAGAAGGGGGAGGGGGAGGGGCCGAAGGGGCTGGGAGGCGGCAGGGACACATGACGCCGTTGTCCACGAGACCCGGGTTCTGGTCTTGGTTTAGTCATGATCTTGTTGTGACACCTGGAGCTTTTCTGGGCCTTGGTTTCCCCAACTGTGCAGTAGGAAGGCAGGGTCAGGTGCGCACTACAGGCCATTCCTGTCTTTTCCGAGGTCCCCAGTATCCTTCTCCTTACGGTCCTGTCCAGTGAGGGGACCAGGTGCCGATCCCCAGAGAGATGCAACCTGGCTGCAAGCTAGCCCAGCTGCTCCTGGGCCTCTGCAGGGTGCCAGGGCAGGACCGGGAGGGGAGAGAGACGTTACGTCCTTCTTATCTCTCTGCGCTGGGGCAGGAGACAGCCTGGCACAGGGTACCAGCCACTGTGCACTGACCCTGGGTGAGTGACGCATCTATCTGGGTCCTCCTCTTTATGGCACAACAGGCCACTGGCCAGGGACCTGTGGCGCTGGCAGCTGGTGGGGTGTCTGGAGCTGGGGTGTGGAGGGGATGCCCGCACCGTCCACGCGTGTGTTTACTTCCCCCTGCTGGAATCCCAGCAAGGCTCCTGCTAGATTCCTTCCTAGCCAGGCCAGGAGGCCTCTCCACCTCCTCCCCAGGCCAGCCACATTGTTCTAGAAAACCCTTCCTCCCAGTCACATTTTGGGGCCGTTCTGCCTTACTTTATCCCTCCACAGATATAAACCTGACCCAGTTGGGGCTGCCCTTGGCCTGGAACCAGTCCTCTGCTCTCCCCACCAGCTCTGTGCCTAACCACTGTGGGACCCTGAGAAGTCCTTTGCCCTCTCTGCCCTCAGTTTCCCCTTTCTGTTATCGGGGATAAGGTGAGGTGAGCTCTGAGGCCACCTTCAATCCCAAAAGTCAGAGCCTCAGTGAGGTCTCAGGGGCGGCAGGGTGATCTGATGGCTCTGAGCACGGGTGGTCATTCATTCACCAAGGCGTCAGTGCCTAAAGGTGCCGGGCTGTGTTCTAGGTGCCGCCCAGCCAGCCAGCCGGCGGCCTCACTGAGGGAGACGGGCATTGAACAAGCGCCTCATAGACGGTGGTGTGTGCCGAACAGGAGGATAAGACTCATTACACATAAACTACCAGAGAGGGAAGAGATGGAGGGGTCAGGAGGTGATGTTTAAGTTGAGGTGTGGAGGAGAAGATGGTGCCAGCATCATCGAGAAAGGGGCGGAGAAGACGATTCCAGGCATCAGGGCCAGTTTGTCTGAAGACCGAGTGGGGGCATCGGGCTCAAGGAGCTGGCTCTACCATTAGACCCTGTGGGACCTGAGACACAGCCCTTCACCTCCCCAAGGCTCATTGTCATCATTTGCAAATTAGTGATAATATCTAACTTGCAAGAGACTCATGAGGATTTGATTACATAGCACTCCCTGCTTATTTCAGGGTCTTGTGAAGAATAGACACTCAAGAAATGACAGCCAAGTATTTAGTTATGCTCTGTGCATTCCTGATTTATATCTGTTGGTCTGATTATATTTTATAATCCACTCCTCTTTTTCTTTATTCTGCTCCTGTTTTTAATTCTCACTTCCATGTTACATTTTATGTATTCCTTTAAATTTCGGTGAAGGGGACATATTATTATTACTATTACTATTA
The DNA here is from genome assembly GCF_000151845.1 of Pteropus vampyrus. Lineage (NCBI taxonomy): Eukaryota > Metazoa > Chordata > Mammalia > Chiroptera > Pteropodidae > Pteropus > Pteropus vampyrus. Next base: position 948,146 of record NW_011888966.1, on the reverse strand, counting down.
TGAAACTGTGGAGAATGCTTTCGGGTGTGTAAGCTGCTAGGCAAATGTGAGGAACTCTTATCACATATTCCAAGGGCTCCATGCTGCATTGATATATAATACATTCCATCACAGAATGAAAAGCTCTTTGCAAACCGAAGCCTCACCCATGGGCTGGGGATCTGTGGACATTCGGCTGCCCTAACACCCAGGCAGAGCTGGACATGCTGGCAGGGATTAAGCCCTTCTACTGCCTCCGCAGGACCAGCAGTGGGGAGAGGCACCCAAGGGCCAGAGTGCAGTGGGAGGGTCAGGAGGGCGCAGGGCTGGGCCTGGGGCTCTGAGAGCACAGCCTGCAAGGTTAGAAGCCCTGGAGAAACATGACTTATGCATTTAATGTTTCTGCCCTCCTGTTTTTCATTATTCTGTTTTATTTGGGATTTAACATCCTAAACCATTTCAAATCCTTTTTGGAAGTGGGTGGGTGGCAGTGGGTCACAGATGCCTGAAAGCTGGGATTATCTCTGGAACCCCAGCACAAGGCACCGGAACTGACAGACCCACCGGGCTCCACCTGCTCATCTCTGGGGAGGCTCACATGTGTGTGAATGTGTGAGCGTGTGTAATGTATGAGCATACTGAAGTGTGAGTGACTGAAAATGTGTTCCTGTGTGTCTGAGAGTGTGTTGGAGTGTGTGTGTGTGTGTGTGTGTGTGTGAGCTCCTATCTCCCCACGGCACCAGCATCATCTTTAGATAACACACAAGGATTATATCATGACCAGGTCAAAGACCCGGCGGTGTGCCCACTGCTAAGACAAGCCCTTGCCTGCGACGGATGGTCTGGTCTCCGGGTTGCCCTCCGTGGCCTTCCGCTGCCCTCAGTGCCCTCCTCCCTTTCCAGGCACTGGTCACAGCTGGTCATCCCCTCCTCGCCCTTTGCGCACCGCAGCCCCAAGGCCGCCCTGGGAAGGCTCCTCCCGGGACTGGAGAGTGTGGGGGTGTCCGCCGCGGGGTGGGAGGGGGCCGGGACCGAGAGAATGCTGATGTGTGCCAGAGGCACTTGTGAAACTTTTTCCTGGAAGCAGTGAGGCTGAAAATCCCCAGGCTTCCGGCTCCGCGGACTGCCAAAGTCAGGGCTCCCTGCCCTTTGGTTCTGCTCTCTGTCGCCCTCTCCTGGGCGCCTGCGGGCGCCGACGCAGAGAGAAGCCAAGCCCTCCATCCTCACCGCGCAGGGCAGCTTCTCTCCAGTTTTCCTGCCGCTCTGGCCGCAGGGGGACCAGGCTGGATGCTCCCCAGGGCCTAGGATGTGACTCACTGCCTTCTTGGTGCTTATTGCAGGTCTGACACTCAGTAGAAGAGAAAAGGAATGCATGGATTGGTTCTGTAGGCAAAGGGGAAAACTGAGGCCTGGAGAGGGGAAGTCAGTGACCTGGTTATACATGTTGGGCTCATACAGAGCCCTCCAAGTGCCCAGAGGTCGCTCTGCCATGACTTCGTTGGGGAGTGAGTCCTAGCCTTTTCCTGCTCAGCATGAGTCAGACTTCCTCATCTGACGGGGCTGCCCCGGGAGAAATAGGCTATCTCCAATCTGGGGCAACTGAGCCAGCCCGCCTTTGCCGGGCACCCAGGCTGGTCCTGCTGGATTGTGCTGAGCTGGCCCACACCCAGGCAAAGATTATGTGGACACAGACACGCCTGGGAGCCAGAGGGTGTGTGTGGGGGGGCCAGATGTCTCCACTCCACCCACTGCTCCTGCCACAGCATCATTATTCCTCTGTCAGATGAGGACGCCAAGGTGCAGAGGGCCTGGACTTGCCCAAGGCCACAGCTCTGCATGTCTGAGCCACTCCCACTAGCCCCTGCAGCTCACCCAGGAGTCCTTCTGGCCATCTCCAGCTCCCCAGCAGCTGTTCCTATGCCCCTCGGGTGAGGCAGGGCCACCCGATTCCCTGCCCAGGGCTCCCAAACAGTGATAGCTTGGCCACCTCTTCTAGTTACTCAGTGTGGAAAAAGGAAACACACAGAAAACCAGAAAGAAAGTGACATCACCCCAGCGATCAGCTCCACTCTCCAGATAGTCCCGTTAAGTCTGCCCATGCTTGAGTCTAAACAAATTCCTGCCCCGGTACTTTCTCTAAAACTGAACCCCCTTCCTGACCTTTCTGTGAGCCTCACCTAGTCCACCTGCAACCCTCACTCCATCAAGGTTGTCTCACCCCAGGGGTAGGTGTCCACGCCATACCCTTCTGTGCTACCCCGTCCCCCACTGTGCCTGCCTCAGTGACAGTTCAGGAGCCCAGTGGGCTGCAGGTCCCGAGGTTCCATTTCTAAGTGAGAGGACCAGAGACTCCCGTTAATAACAGTAAGAAGCATTTAGTTGACATGACTATGTCTGGGCCTCGTGCTGAATACATTGTAAGAATTCTTTACCTTGTTCTTGGAACTGCTCTGTAAGGTGGTACTTCTACAATGCCCATTTTCCAGGTGAGGGAACTGAGGTCTGGAGATTCTATCAAAGCGATTTGATCAAAGTTGTATCCAAGATTCTGCCCCAGTCCATACCCTTCCCACCACCCTGGACTGTAGGGTTTGCCTGCTCCTGCCTTGTAAGCACCCTGGCCGTCCTCCCCATTTCCTGTCTTTTCCCACCCTCCTCATCTGGGCCCAAAGGCTCTTCCATTCTGCTCTCACTGCAGGCTCAGTCTCAGGGCCTGGACAGTGCAGGGCGAGGCTCAGGTGAGTGTCAGGTGCCTGCCGTGCTGAGCGTGCTGAGAGGCCGCAGGGATGGGTTCCTTAGAGGACAGGAACACAGCTGCTCTTTCCTGCGACTCAACAAGATTCAAAAGGTCGGTTTTAGGTCCTGGAACCCCAGTTCCTGACATGAGCTTAAAGAGCGCGTTGGAGAGGCCTGGGCTGGGGATTTGGGCCCAGGTATAATCACGGACCTCGAGCAAGGAGCTTAGCTTTGCTGAGCCTCATGTGGCATCTGTACCATGAGCATGAGAATATCCAGCTCACAGTGTGGCTGGGAGGGTTACACGTGAGCTGGCACAGGAAGGCATTCCATAAACTCTAAGGCGGCTCATGGGGGAGGGGAGGGTTTTGCTCTGTGGGATCAGGATCAGCAGTGGCCTGGTTTAGAGGCTGGGAGGAGGGAGAGGCAAGGCACAGGTTTTTCTGGTCGGGATGCGTGCGAGTGGGTGGAGAGGGAGAAGTGGCAAAGGGGCTCATGAAGGTAGGCGGGACCCCGGTGGGAGCTGTTGGGGATCCCAGAAGAGCTGCTGAGTCACCCTTCTCCTCCTCTCTCTCCTTTTTTAAAAAAAAAGTCTTAATTACTTTTTTCTGCTTACGAAAGCAGGATATGCTCATCGTATAAAGGTCAAACAACACAACTATATAGTGCAGAAGGTAGGCAGTTTCCTGCCTTCGTGCTCCCAGATGTCACTGCTGTTGACATTTTGGTGGATGTTCTTCCGGATTTTTCTTTTGATGAACAGATGCATGTTTGTTAATTAAAGGAGCATGTTCCTCGTCGATGATTAAAGCGATGCAGAACTATATTACGTATACTCCCTCCCGCACCCCTCTCGAACCAAGCACTATGAACGACTCTGTAGGTACCTCCTTGAACTTTTTATATACATCTATATCCCCAAGTGGACATAAAGGAGAAGGGGATAGTAATGATTACAGGCACGAAAGCCAAGACCGCCAGAGTACAAGTCCCAGTCCCAGCAATTACTAGCTGTCTGACCGTGGGCAAGTCGCTTAACATCTCTGAGCCTCATTTTCTTCCTCTGTAAAATGAGAATAATGACAGCACCTGCTTCCAACTGTGACTGAGAGAATTAAATGAAATGAAGTATGCAGAGCTCAGCAGAATGCCTCAGTGAGGATTAGCATTGTTACACACACACACACACACACACACACACACACACACACTCTCACACACTTCGTTTCCTCCTCCACAAAAAGGGAATCACACTGTGCGTTCTGTCCTGTCTTGTGTGGGGGCAGGATTATGAGGAAAGATTAGTCAGAGGGATTCTGAAATTTACATGGGAGGTGAGAAATCTCGCACTGAGATTCAGAGACTTGGCTGCTTGAGCGCAGGGTGGGAGAAACCTGGGTTCCCCAAGCTGAGTCACAGCCCCTCTGTGACACACAGCTGTGGTCTGGGCTTCACCTCTTGATGCCGAGCCTTCGAAATGAGGGAGGCAATGGGATTTCTATGGCTGGGCCTGTTGACTTCCATCCCCTTAAAGACTTTTGCAGCCTTCACCTCGCGTACATCCAGATGCCTACATAGTACCTTCTACCATGAGGTGTCTAAAGCTTCTCCCTGCCGTGTTTCACTTCCCACCTCCCTCCAGCCGCCTCGCCCTCCAATCTTCCCAGTCTCAGTGAAGGCGCCAAAGTCTGCCCATTGGCCCAAGGAAGACCCAGGGAGGCTGCGGGTGTGGGCGTGCTGCTTTGAACTCCCTCCCTCCTACATCAGATCCCTTTGGGCCTGTGTATCCACATGCTCTCTCCCCACCTCTCCTGCCGCCTCCATCCTGCTGCTCTACGGTCTATTCGTCATTCAGAGCTAGAACAAAGTTCTTAAGTTAACTTTGATCCTTTTCGAATAGGTTTAGTGATGGGTTGAATGGGGTCACCCCAAAAGATATGTTCATATCCTAATTGCAGGAAGCCGTGAATGTGACCTTATTTAGAAAAAGGGTCTTTCCAGATGTAAGTCAAAGATCTTGAGATGAAAAGATCATCCTGGATTTTCCAGGTGGATCCTAAGTCGGTGATAAGTGTTCCTGTAAAAGACATGCAGGGGAGACTTGACAGACAGAAGAGGAGGAGGAAACGGGGAGCAGAGATTGGAGTGATGCGGCTGCCAGCCAGGGAACGCTCAGAGCCACCAGAAGATGGAAGAAGCAAGGACCAGAGGCTTCCTAGCATCTCCCGAGGGAGCGTGGCCCTGCCAACACCTTGATCCTGGACTTTCGGCCTCCAGAAAGAAATGTGAGAGAATACATTTCTGTTGTTTCAGGCCGCCCAGTTTGTGGTCATTTGTTACGGCAGCCACAAGAAACTAACACAGGTAATAGACGCATATGGTTCAAATGTCAAAACAACACAAGATGGAAATATTCAGAGATCTTGCTTGTCTAGGAAACCCACTTTTATTAGTTTTTTTTTTGTCCAGGGTTTCTTTACAGAGATATAAAAAAATGTGAAAGGGAAGTACATTTTGATTCCCCTGTCCTGTGATCTTTTAAAATAGCTGACTGTGTCACTCATGCACTTAGAGGCAGTGGCCCCCAGGGCCTCACTTGGCCTGGCCCCCGTGCCTTGTCCCACATGCCCCACTCCAGTGCCCCGGTCTCCAAACATGAAGATCCCACGCTCCTTCTGCCTCAGAGTCTTGACACCCGTCTTCTCCTGCCTGACCCTCAGACGCTTTCGTCCCCATTGCCTTCCTGTCATCAGATCTCACTCATACGTCACCCCCCCAGAAGTCCTCCCAGACCTCTCAAGTTAAAATAGCACTCCTAACTCTGCCACTTATTGTAGCAGTTGGTTTTATTTTCTTCCTTGAATTTGTCACCATTTAAAATAGTCTTGATGACGTGTTGGCTTCCTTGGCTGTGTCTGTCTCCCTCTAGACTGTAAATTCGTGGAGCTGGGCTTTGGTTTGTTCACCCCTCCATCCTGGACCCGAACAGTGCCTGGCACGTAGTAGGCCCTCTGTGAACATTTGTTGAATATGGAGATTAAACCTAAAGGTCAACTACTTTCTAGAAACTGTGACGTCCACTAGAGAAAGGATTCCCAGAGTCTAAAGTAACATGTTTCGTTTTGTGTGGACGTGCATTATTTTCACAGAGATGGTTGACCACTTTTCGTAGATTCTCAAAGGCATCTTGATCCCAAAGACGCAAAGGGTTTTTAATGACGGCTTCATCGTGTAGGTCTCCGAGGACCATTGGGCATGTGAATCCTGGAGGAAAGAAGTCCCAAGAAGCCAGGGTCACTGTTTGTAAATCTCTCAAGCAACAAAGAAACCTGGGGAAATGACGGGGCTTTCACCTCAGCGAAAGAAGGACCGTCTAACAACCAAAGCTGACAAACTGCACAGGGCAGACTGGTGAGGTGGTGAGGTCTTCATCCCTGAAAGTATTCAAGCAGACATATACGCTGCCCCTCTGTCAAAAACTGTCCTGGGATCAGTGGCCAAGTAAACACACAGTTCTGGGATGTGAGAGCATTAAATGGCTTGGGTCAGAGAGGACAGTCTCTAAATTACCTTAGCGATGGTTCCTTCTAGCCTCCCACTGGTTAGAGTACAATTGACAGGCTGTCCCCAGAGTGAGTTCATTTGAGTGCCATCTCCATATTTCGCATAAAAGGAGCAAGTCCAGACCTATCCCCTCCCTGCCAGGCTAGGGCCAATTTGCCTGTTCCCATGACCCTGAGAGGAGCAGTCTGGGTCTGAGATACGAGGATGGGCACGCATCCCCTCTTC
>NW_011888966.1:936331-940752 GCF_000151845.1 Pteropus vampyrus | reverse complement strand
GGGATGGAAAGTGCATTTTGAAATGCAAAATCCTAGACATGTGTTAGATAATGGTCATTGATAACAAATAACGAGAGAAAGTCCTTCTAACAGATAACAGATAATGGTCATTGATAACAAATGAAAGTCCAAGACAGAGAGCCTGTCCTTCCAGAATGGGCCACAAGAGGGCACTATCTCCCCTGCCCATGTTTTGTCCCTGTGGCCCCACCTTCCCAGGAGGGACCTGTGTAATCCTCCCTCACTGCCTGAAGAACCTGGGCCTAGTCCTGGGGATCTGTCCCTGGACTTGTCACTGGGGGTGCCAGTTCTTCCTCCATACAGGACGGAGGACCATGGCATAGCATTTAGGGATGTGTTTGAAACAGTTATTACTTTAGGGCCATGTTAAGAAATGGTCTCAGCACTGGAATTCTGCACGGCGGGGTGCAGGATCGCGCGCATGCGTGTGCGTGTGCGTGCGTGCGTGTGCGTGCGTGCGTGTGTGTGTGTGTGTGTGAAGGGGTCTGCCCACCCAACCGCGCCCTCTCGGGACTTCAGGCTGAGCAGCAGAGCAGTGCAGGCCTCTTTCTCAGCTCGTTCTGGAGCACAAATGAGAGATGTGGGGAGCCCCTGTGCGTCTGGGAATTGTCATGTTAAGAAGTTGTCAGGTTGTTGGTTTTTTTCCTCAGAATGTAGCAGAGTTTGGAGGATCGTGCCAAAGGTGGGGTAATTGTGTTTAAAATGTCCCCATGTGTCAGCCGTGATGCCTATGGTACAGCTCAAGGCCAGAGTTCATTCTGAACCCTAATCCCCGTCTGGGGTGTGATTTCAGTCTCTTTCCCATTTGACCTGGTCAGTCACACCTTTGGGGCTGAAGGCGAGCGGCTGCCATGTGGATAGGTCCCGAGTGCCCCTCGGCCCTTGCCTTGGTCCCACCCCAATGGGCCTTGCCTCCTTCCTCTGACCCTCCATAACCAGGTACCCCCCAGACGTGGCATGGCGGCTTCTTGGGGCTTCTGACTGCCCCGGTGTGGGTCCTGATTGTGGTCTATGCTGGCCCCTGAAAATGTCTGTCGATGCGAAAGCACCTGGGAGTGACCTCAGCTGCAGCTGCGTTATGGGCTGAATTGCGTCCCCCCACTCACCCACCCACCCACTGCGCCAAATTTATTTCGAGGTCCTAAACCTAATACCTCAGAATGTGACTGTATTTGGAGATAGGATTTTTAAATAGATAATTAAGGTTAAATGAGGTCATTGGTGTGGGCCCTAATCCAATCCGATGGTGTCCTTAAAGAAGACATTAGGACACAGACACTCAGCGTGAAGACACAGGAAGAAGACAGCTATCTATGAGCGAAAGAGAATGACCTCAAGAAACCAAGCCTGCGACACCTTGATCTTACTCTTCCGGCCTCCAGGACTATGGGCATGTAAAATTCTATTGTTTAAGCTGTCCAGTCTGTGCTACTTTGTTGTGACAACACTAATAAAACTAATATAGGCTGTTAGCTTCTGTCTTGCCTTTTGCTCATTCCCCTCTATCCCCTGCCGCGTTCCCAGGAAGAAACTGGACACAAGTCAAAGGTCCAACCCTTTATTATAGTCACAGAGCACAGGAGAGACTGCGTCAGTCTCACCCTTTCCCTCCAGGGAAGTCACCAGGATACAGCCTTGCCCACCAGGCCAGTCCAATGGGAGGGAGAAGGAAAGGGGGGTTAAAAACATAAACACAGACTTGATTTGATCCCTCCCAGCTTCACGACTTATGAGCTGTGTGACTGTAGGCAAGACTCTTAACCTCTCTGAGCCTTGGCTTCCTCATCTGTGAAATGGAGTAAGTGATAGAACCTGCCTCACTGGGTTGTTGTGAAGACCGAATGAGACAATGCCTATGAAAGTGTTCAGCACAGTGTCTGGCAAAGTAGAAGTAGTGAGTGGAAGCTGTGGTGGTTGTCGCTGTGGTTGTTGTTGTTATTAGGAATAAGTTATCTCTCCATGGTCAGGCTGGCTCTAATATTTGTATGGGGAGGGGAATCTCATACTTCATAAATGTCTTCAATGAGGACTGTTAGGAAGACAGCCTGAGACACATCTGGGAGTCACCTTGTCCCTGGGAATATGGGGATCAGACCCCAAAGTGAGGATTCTGGGGCCATGCATCTACTGTCTGCACCAACCACATGAAAAGCACTAGGAGGAGTTTGTGAAAAGCTCGTTTTGCACCTGGACCACTTCCAGTCGTAGGCAGTGAGTCATTAGCATTCCTATGTTTATTCACAGTCTTCTTTTTACTTTTTAATTTTGTAGTTTCTGCTTTTAGCTGAGGTTTTGCCATAGCCCAGTGCACTTGAATCAATCCTAGCTGTGCCTTTTGCTGTCTAAGTGACCTTGGGCTGGTCCCTTCACCTCTCTGAGCCTGACCAATACACTGACCTTCAGGGAGCTTTGAGGAAGAAGCCATGCTATGGAAGTAAAAGTACATTTTATGGGATGGAGGCATCACTGGCAATGAGATGATGGGTGGGTCTTAAGCGGTCACTGGCTCAAGAGTGATTGGGGCAAAAGAAATCTCAGCACATGCGAGTCTGCGTGCGTGTGTGTGGCGGCAGAGAGAACCCCAGTGTTCCTGGAGCAGGTGGAGGCAGGCACCACCACAAGAGGGCGCTTTGAGCTTTTTTTGTCTTCTTTACTTTGATGAAAAAATTTTTCATTTTTCTATGGCAGCATTCCAAATTAAACTAAGACTTATGGTTTTTAGTTCACCTAACTAATTTAACAAACTTTTATAATACATTCATGTGCATTTTTTAGTTTATCAATAATGCAGATATGCTACGGTGGCCCCTACCATAAGGCGTATTGGGAAGCTGGGTGAGGGTAGGAGGAGACTGGAAGACACCCCTGCTTTACCGTGTCCTGTTTCCACTGCGGCTCACCTGAGCGCCTGGACAAGTTTCCGAAGAGCACGACAGTGGCGAAGTTCCCACATCCAGCCTCACAGGGATGTTATGAAATGAACGAGATGTAAAGAAAAGCAATCTAAAGGTCAGTGACTCAGCCACAAGCCCTCTTACCTCTAATGCACGCCATTCCACTTGACTCTCATGCCGTGCTTGAGCCGAGGCCCCACGGGGACAACGCCGGGATGGAGAGGAGGCGAGTCTGGCTGTTAAACCATGACCTCAAGAACAGTATTTCCAGGAATCCCCATCTTAGCATCTAAGGGATTCCTGGGAAAACTGGACCGTGAGGACAAGGGGAGAGAGAGGCCTTCGGCGCCAAGGCCCTGCCGTGTCTTTACAGACTAGCTCGAGTTTTCTTCTGCACCCGGCCTGTTTGCGGAACCCAGCGTGGGCGCCATGTATGGCAGGATGCGGCTGATTGCTCCAAGGGTAGTGCTGGAACGTCAAGTGCCCTGGAAAGTACCTTCCCTGTAGTCAAAGGCCACATTGTTGACCAGCAACCATCTGGCAAACCAGTCCCCCCTTCCAGTGACAGCCGTGGGTCGTGTGTATTCCTGAGTCTTCAGCCAGAGGGAGGATTTTACTCTGAACCAACTGGGCAGATTGGGTCCCTGGTCTGTCTGACAACTTCCTCTCTGGTGACCTCTAGTAAGTCCCTTAACCTCAGCTTTCCTCAACTATAAAATGGGTTAGTACAGGACCTACTGGATACAGTGAGATAAACACAGTTTTGGAGGTTGGGGTAGGAAGAAGGGAGTCCATAGGATTGATGGAAAGTGTCCGGCTCTATCTTTGCTAAAAGTGACCCAAGATGTAAGAATGAGACCAGAGCAGGATTTATTATGTTCCTGCTTCCCCCATCCCCAGATTTTAAAGTCACATGCAGTGGGTAAGAATATGAATCTGAAAGCAAACAGATTTGATTACATTCCTGGCTCAACACAATCGATGTGTGACTTTGGGCAAGTTGCTTCACTGAGCCTCGATTTTCTCATCTGTAAAACGGGCCAGTTACATTGCCCACTTCCCAAACTCATTAGGAGGTTAAATAAAATGGTGCTTAGCCCAGTGATTCTTTGCTGTTCTTGGCTTATTTTTCAGAAGCCTCTGTGAGAAGTCAGATGTTTGTGAGATGCTTGAATTGTTTTGGGCAATAGCCTGGAGCCAACGTTAGGTACTCCAAGACTGAAGAGGCTGACTCAAAGCCCAGGACTTTTATCTTTAGGACCAAATGATTTGTCTAACCCACAAATGACAAATGGGTTTCAGCTCTGAAGCATTGAGAGTAGCTATCCAGGACTTAGTGTCAAAAAGAATCCTGAAGCCGCATGTGAGTGCTTCAAGAATGGACACTTGACAGCATCACCTTAGCAGTGTCCGCTGTGGGCTCAGAAAGAGAAAGCAGAGGCAGGATGCTGGGGAACGGCCAGCACCGAACGCTCCAACACCTCATTTTGCAGACGGGCAAACTGC
>NW_011888966.1:933338-935816 GCF_000151845.1 Pteropus vampyrus | reverse complement strand
AGCCTCAACCTTTCTTTTATTATTTTTTTATAAAAAGAGTTTCGTGGAGATAAAATTCCCCCTTTAAAGTGTATAATGAAATGGGTTTTACTACAAAGTTGTGCAACCATTGCCACGATCAATTGGAGAATATTTCATTCCTCCCAAAAAATCTCTTACCATTTAGCCCCTCCCACCGCCACATCAGCCCTAGCCCCGGGCAGACCACATTCTGTCTCTATAGAACCATCTATTCTAGACATTTCAATAAATGGAATCATCCAATAGGTTGACCCCACGCCCCTCCTTTCTGCTCTGTGCATCCCAGACAAAAAGCACATTCATGGAACTTGATATTTTATGCCATCAAGCATTCGCCTCAGCCTCCTACCTGTTCTCCCTGCTTCCACTCCCATCACCTCCGACTTCCCACCCATCCTGCCCAGACATCCTCCCAGTGTGATTACTCAAAATGCAAATATGGTCATCTCTCTCTCCTCCTTAAATCCCAAAAGGGCTCCCACTGCCCTCTGACTAGATTCTGAAACCCTCATCAAAGGCCACGGCGCCAGCCCCGTTTGGCCGCAGCCCACCTCTTCCTCCTTCCTCGGGGCGGCTGCCCCATCCTTCCACGCCTCCAGAGAGTCCTGTGCTCACCACCTGGAGCTCCCAGGTGCCGTGCTGCTCTCCTGCCCGTCTCCTGTCTCCTCTTCGTGTGCTCAGTGTCTACCCAGTCGGCCACTTCTGGGAAGAGCTCTCCAACTTCCTCAGACATCAGGACACCCTGGCCATGTCCTCAGACATCCTGTGACAGCTTTCGAATCCTTTACCACAGTAGTTTTCATTTAAAACCACTTCCACTTGGTACTGCATGGCCCACCCATGAGGGAAGGGACCCTGTAGACTGTACTCAACACTGAAAGCAGGGTCAGGCAGTGTAGACACCCAAGACACTGGTTGGATGGCTGAATCCCATTCCTCAATCTCTTTCTCTCTAGTGTCAGAGCTATCTGGACTGACCAGGCCGGATCTCCAGTTCCCTGAGGGCAGCACCCACATCTTGTTAATTTGGGGGTGTCCCTAGGTCTACAGCATGCTATTTGGTGGGTAATTGTATGGCCATGTAGTTAATTTATTTTCCTCTTTAGAGCCGGCTTGGGTGGGAACATCTGAGTACAGGCAGGGTCCCCTGTCCTTCCCATTGCTCACGATCTCAGGTCATCCCCAGAGGACCCTCCCGTATTGCTGGATGCCCACTGTAGGGGCCTAGATGACAAATAACATACTTTCAAGGATGTCTGAAGGGTGAAGGGGGGCAGGCATCCTTCCTCAGGACTGGGAGTGAGCAGGAAAAACACACGCCTTCTTAAAATGAAAATGTTCCTTATGCCTGTAGCAGAAATCTGAAATCAGGCCTCTATTCAGAGTACTTCCCCTGGTCTGTCACTTGGGGCAGGTCGGTCCTCATGGCCTGCTGAGTGGGCAGCCCCTTCCTGAGGCATTCTCAGGCTCTTGTAGGAACTTTTTCTAAATAACATTTGGCTAGAGCCTGATTCCAACATCGGCACCCACCAGGCCGGGCAGCCCGCATCCTGTCTCCTCCTCTCTCAGATGGCTCCCACCAGCCCTGCCAGAGAAGACGCTCGTGGCACTAACGTGGAGATTTCATGAAGGAGCCAGGGAGGATTGTCCCGAAAAAGTGATCATCGGTTGTCAGGAAGCCAGCGGGTAAGGCCAGGCCCTGCGTTCCTTTCCCCTAAACCATCCTTGACTTCCCCAGCACAGCACAGGGAGTGAGTGGCTTGGGCGGGGAGTCTGCGGCGTTGGTACTAACTAACTTTGGAAGACAGAGTGACTCGAGTCCGTCAATTTCCTTCTCAGTCTTTCTGCTTAGGCGGCAGGAGAAAGCCTCAGTTTGGGGCTCTCCTGCCTCTGACACTTTTCTGGATCCTGCTTATCTTACTCAAGCCTCAAGCCCAGGGCCTTGCAAGCCACAGCACTGCTTTGTTTTTACTGTCTGTATTTTCCTAGTTATGGACAGTGTAATCGTTTTTCATTTACAGTAACTATTTATATTTAGGTATTAACAACGACTCACCTTAAACTGAAAAACACTGTGATTGTTTGCAGGTATGGTGGAAATAAAAAAGGGGGCATCTGAGTGACTACAGTCCGGGAAGCTGTGCCCTGCCACCTTTAATCTTGGGAACAGCCAGGGAGGCTGGCAGGGTTGTTATCACTTCCACATGGAGGACCGGGAAGGGGAGGGGACGGTTCCAGGTCATAGCCCGGCTTGAACCAGGGGAGCCGAGAGCTATTTCCAGCACATCCCACTGTCCCACCGGGTTCAGAATATTGCTGTAAAGATAGCAGCTCTCCTGGGTGTAGAAACAGGAAATGGATGGGAGCAGTCCCACGCTCCTGTGGGAGAAACTCTGACGCAGGAACAGGGGTTGAGGTGCAGCCTCTGACCAGGGGAGGGGTTCCGCCTCCCTCTCC
>NW_011888966.1:929647-933288 GCF_000151845.1 Pteropus vampyrus | reverse complement strand
TATCTTACTCAAGCCTCAAGCCCAGGGCCTTGCAAGCCACAGCACTGCTTTGTTTTTACTGTCTGTATTCTCCTAGTTATGGACAGTGTAATCGTTTTTCATTTACAGTAACTATTTATATTTAGGTATTAACAACGACTCACCTTAAACTGAAAAACACTGTGATTGTTTGCAGGTATGGCGGAAATAAAAAAGGGGGCATCTGAGTGACTACAGTCTGGGAAGCTGTGCCCTGCCACCTTTAATCTCGGGAACAGCCAGGGAGGCTGGCAGGGTTGTTATCACTTCCACATGGAGGACCGGGAAGGGGAGGGGACGGTTCCAGGTCATAGCCCGGCTTGAACCAGGGGAGCCGAGAGCTATTTCTAGCACATCCCACTGTCCCACCGGGTTCAGAATATTGCTGTAAAGATAGCAGCTCTCCTGGGTGTAGAAACAGGAAATGGATGGGAGCAGTCCCACGCTCCTGTGGGAGAAACTCTGACGCAGGAACAGGGGTTGAGGTGCAGCCTCTGACCAGGGGAGGGGTTCCGCCTCCCTCTCCTCTGTGGCTACCGGCTGCCTAGTTCTGTGTTGTTTTTTGTTTTTGTTTTTGTTTTTGTTTTATCTAGAAAAATCATAGTGGTGCTTACTGTACTAAGAACGGTCATTTATTGAATGTTTTAATTGTGCTAATCCCCGTGCATCCCCGAGGCTCTGTGGGGAGGAAATTTTCCAAGGGCAGAGAGCTAGGAGCCAAGCCGGGACTCAGAACAGCCGGCCCCAGTGCCCTCGTTTTTGACCTCTATGCCCCCTGTCTCATCCCCTGGCCAATTTCCCTATCCTTGGGGTGTGAGACCGGATCTAACCATCTCACCTGTCCATTCAGCAAGCGGAGCTTGTCGTCTAAGTGCTGAGGGGAGACAGGACTGAATCTGACGTGACCCTTGCCCTGGAGGAGTGCAGTCAGGCTGAAATCAAAGGAAAACGCCCCTGGCAAGACAAATAGGGGACAGACCCAGGTGGCAGAAGAGAGAGCTGAGAAAGGACCGAGAAGGACTTAGAGGGCTAGGAGGCTCCTGCCCCTGGGGAAAGCTGGGAGGGCTTTTAGGAGGAGGTGGTGGTGCGGCTGGGCCTGGAGGACCTGGCCCTCTGGCCCAGGACCTGTTCCCTTGAGTCTTGCGTCCCTTCCGAGTGGGCAGGCAGCGCTGGCCCTGACACCTGGTCTCCTTCAAATGAGGGCCTCACTGAGAAGGGGTTCGGGAGCCCTCCTGTTCCATTACCCCACGAGAGGCTCCTTCTCACTCTGGGTCCCCAACCGGTACGATTGCTTCTCAAAGGCACTTCTTCCCTCCGTGGCTCTATGTCCCCTTCTGCCAGAGGAGACCGTTCAACAAGTGGCGTTAGAATCTTACCTGGTGCTGGCTGTGGGCAGTCTGGGCGGTTACTCCCTGAAGATGGGCTGTTTTCCCTTTCCTGCTCCCCACTGCCTTGAGGAAATGTCACTGAGCCTGGGGGAACCTCTGTCTTCTGTTGGGAAGCTCCAGAGAGGCTGAGAAGGAGAAAATAAACAGCGGCTGTCTGGGTTTTCTCGCCAGGCCTGAACGAGGAGGCCTCTCTGGCTCCTTCCCTTATATGGCCAGGCCGGTCTGGGCTGGGAGCCGCCACTGCACTCCCCCACCCTCCACTGCCCCTGAGACCTGGGGGCCACCGCTGGTCACCTGGGACGCTGGGGCTGCAGAGGCCCAGGCAGGGCTGAAGGTGGAGGGTGGGTCCCAGGACGTGCGCCTGTTGTGGCCTGTATGACCTGGCTCCTGCTGTGGCCTCTGGGCTGCTTGGGGTGGAGCGGGTGGGACGATTTATACTGGGACAAGGGGTGCGGCCGGAGGGGATCCATCTGGTCCCAACTTAACCTCCAAATCATGGTGCGACCTGGCCCAGCCCTTTCCCTCTCCTGGTCTCTGTTTCTCTCTGTGTCACATGAGGGTGTGGAAAATCCTAATTAATCCTCACACTCAGCCCCATTAGGTGGTAGCTTTTGTGTCCACCCATTTCACAGAAGGGAAATCAGGCTTGTCGAAGCTAATTGGACCACAACTATCTAGCAAAAAGAGAACAAGGCAGGATTTGAACTTGGGGCCGTCTGACTTCAGGGTCTGTGCTCTGATTGGGAGGATTGCTCAGGCTCCTTTTGATGATAATATTCAACCAATCACATGTGCCAAATGGAAAAGGGATTCGGCAGGAGCGGCTTCCCTGGAAGGCTAGGGAGGCCCCAGTGCCCAAGGACCCAGCCTAGAGGAGACTGTTTCTTTAAGCAATGGGGGCAGAGGTTCTAAACCATTCATCTCGATGTCCCCAGCTCCCTCACAGGGCCTGGCACAGGCTCGGGGCTCAGGAAAGCGGGGTCGTGGAATCACTAAGTGAACCTCAGCAGTCACATCTGTGCCATGGGCACAATCTCTTAATTCCCAGGCATGTTCTGAGGATTAAACAAAAATAATAGATGAGACAGCACTGAGATGTCACCGTGATGGTGGCATTGTCTTTTTGTTCGCAAGGTCCTTCTTCCCTCTCAAGTGCCAGCCTGTGTTTCATCCTCAGGCCATTGTCTCCTGAGCTGACCAGTCCCCACTCAGCCCAGCTGTGGGACTTAGATGAGGATGGATCTGTTCGGGGCCTGGGCTCTGGGCTCTGGCAGCAGTGACCGTGGGAGAGGCTTGCGAGGGGAGGGTGGGAGGGGAGGTGGGGGTGGGTTGCTGGGAACAGCTCAGAAATGAGCCTCGCACAAGCACTAACATCCTGTGTGCTCTCGAGCTGGCCCTGGAACCTCCCTCAGCCCATCCATCATCATGGCATCCTCTCGGACCCTGGCCCTCTTCCTGGGGCCCGGGGGCGGCTCAAGGGAGACCAAAGACCGACTGTCAGCGTGGCCGAGACACTGCAGCTGGCAGTTCTGCTGGCCTGCTCAGTGTCTGTGAGGGACAGTCACAGGGAGGAGGCGCCTACAGCCCTCCTAATCCAATTTGTTTAGACCCAGTCTCCGAGGCTCACTGGCTAGAGAGAGGGGGTTGGGTGTGTGCGCTGTGCTGGGGTGCACGTTTGCACGCACGTGTGGGGTATGCAGCGGTGAACAGGTGTGCTGCGTTATGTAAGCCCGGCCTGGGTCTCGTCACACATCCCCGGAGTGTCAGCTCCTTCCTGAAATCCTGCCTCCTCTGCTCACCTCCAAGTCTTCCTCCATTTTTTCCATCCTCATGAGATCTGGTGCCAGAACCCCCCGCTGCAACTGACTGCCTGTGCCACTAGGAACTCTGAGTGAGTTCCTTCACCTCCCTGGGGCTTGGTTTCTCCACCTGCCTCATGGGGCCGGTATGCCACCCTGCCTGCTCCACGCGCAGGGAACTAGAAACTGGCAAGCAAGGGAAGAACGAGATGGACAGTAAAAACAACTGCTATGGTTTCTTGAGCTTCACCGTGTGCCAAGTGCTGTGTACCTGGGCACGTGCCTGACCTCACGGACCCTCTCAAAGCCTTGTGAGCTGGTGCTGTTATCACCAGGCTCCCACAACCCCAGGGATACCTGTTCCCCCCGCCCCCAGTCCTATACCCTGTGGAGCAGCAGACTTTGTTTGCATTGCTAGTTTGTAGGGAGCATGGGG
>NW_011888966.1:908214-929597 GCF_000151845.1 Pteropus vampyrus | reverse complement strand
GCCTGGCACAGGCTCGGGGCTCAGGAAAGCGGGGTCGTGGAATCACTAAGTGAACCTCAGCAGTCACATCTGTGCCATGGGCACAATCTCTTAATTCCCAGGCATGTTCTGAGGATTAAACAAAAATAATAGATGAGACAGCACTGAGATGTCACCGTGATGGTGGCATTGTCTTTTTGTTCGCAAGGTCCTTCTTCCCTCTCAAGTGCCAGCCTGTGTTTCATCCTCAGGCCATTGTCTCCTGAGCTGACCAGTCCCCACTCAGCCCAGCTGTGGGACTTAGATGAGGATGGATCTGTTTGGGGCCTGGGCTCTGGGCTCTGGCAGCAGTGACCGTGGGAGAGGCTTGCGAGGGGAGGGTGGGAGGGGAGGTGGGGGTGGGTTGCTGGGAACAGCTCAGAAATGAGCCTCGCACAAGCACTAACATCCTGTGTGCTCTCGAGCTGGCCCTGGAACCTCCCTCAGCCCATCCATCATCATGGCATCCTCTCGGACCCTGGCCCTCTTCCTGGGGCCCGGGGGCGGCTCAAGGGAGACCAAAGACCGACTGTCAGCGTGGCCGAGACACTGCAGCTGGCAGTTCTGCTGGCCTGCTCAGTGTCTGTGAGGGACAGTCACAGGGAGGAGGCGCCTACAGCCCTCCTAATCCAATTTGTTTAGACCCAGTCTCCGAGGCTCACTGGCTAGAGAGAGGGGGTTGGGTGTGTGCGCTGTGCTGGGGTGCACGTTTGCACGCACGTGTGGGGTATGCAGCGGTGAACAGGTGTGCTGCGTTATGTAAGCCCGGCCTGGGTCTCGTCACACATCCCCGGAGTGTCAGCTCCTTCCTGAAATCCTGCCTCCTCTGCTCACCTCCAAGTCTTCCTCCATTTTTTCCATCCTCATGAGATCTGGTGCCAGAACCCCCCGCTGCAACTGACTGCCTGTGCCACTAGGAACTCTGAGTGAGTTCCTTCACCTCCCTGGGGCTTGGTTTCTCCACCTGCCTCATGGGGCCGGTATGCCACCCTGCCTGCTCCACGCGCAGGGAACTAGAAACTGGCAAGCAAGGGAAGAACGAGATGGACAGTAAAAACAACTGCTATGGTTTCTTGAGCTTCACCGTGTGCCAAGTGCTGTGTACCTGGGCACGTGCCTGACCTCACGGACCCTCTCAAAGCCTTGTGAGCTGGTGCTGTTATCACCAGGCTCCCACAACCCCAGGGATACCTGTTCCCCCCGCCCCCAGTCCTATACCCTGTGGAGCAGCAGACTTTGTTTGCATTGCTAGTTTGTAGGGAGCATGGGGTGGGGGGGATTCTTGGCCCCTGGTTGGTTTTCTCTCCTTTGGCCTCACTTGTTTTCACCTACAACCCAGATCCAACAGCCCTGAATTGCCCACACCCCATCCTTCAACCCCTCCCATTCTGAGGTCCGGGTTTTTGGTCATTCTGAGGGTTGGGATTGGGTGTGTGTTTCCCACGGGACTGGGGTTACCGAAGGAGCTGCCAACAGGGTGGGGTGGGTGCTGGGTGGGTGGAGGAGGGAGGCACTCACAGTTTTGTTACCAGGACCCCTGCCGCCTGCCCTCCTCTGGCCCCTCTCTGGGGTGCTTGCTTCTCCAAGTCAGAGTCGTAGGGGTGGCTCCCACCAGCCAGAGTCCTTGCCTGAAAGGAACAAAGATACCACCTGTGAGAGAATGATGGGGTGCTCTTTGGCCAGAGCCCTTGGCTTTTGTGGGTCCTGACTGGGCATCCCGGCTTCAAGAGTTGAGGATGGGCCTGGGCTGCTGCTGGGTCCTCGGAAACCTCAGACTGAATCTGCTGAGGTTTTCCTGCCTCAGAGGGCCTGCCCCTCAGGCTGTAGGCAGACATTTCTCCTGCTTTGCCTGCCTGGCTTTCAGAAGGGGTCTCCTGAGCAGTTCCATGCTCCATGAGATGGAGGGGCTGCTCCACTCTGAGCACATCTACACCCCATCAGCAAAAGAACAGGTCTGGAAGGAAATTTCCCAGAGGCCTCTCTGACCTCATGTCCAGCTTCATATACTGGCAAAGAGCTAGGAAGACATGGATAAAAACCTGGGGTTAACATGGTGGCCAAGATCGAAGGGACAGCCCTGGGGCCACCCGTGACCGCTTCTAGCTGCACAAGGTTTTCAGCGTGCAAAAAGCTCCCTCCTTTAACTCCAGTTACCCTCGCATCCACCTCCGGAAGAAGGAATAACTTCCCTGCTTACCAAGCTTTGAAGAAGCTCTACTATGTGCCCAGGGTCATCTGCTGGCAAGTATCAGAGGCCAGTCATCTGCTGGCAAGTATCAGAGGACCCAGGGCTGCTTGTACTCAATCCAGCTACCTCCTGAATTTGGGCAGTGGCTGGCTAGATGACCACCAAACAAAGCTCATGTCATCACAGTCATTGCAAAAGCCCCTCTGCCCTCCTGGCCTTGCTCATTTCCAAGAAACACGAAGGTCTGGGACTGGGCCACATCTGTGAGCCAGATGGCACCGCAGGGGAGGGGGCTGAGGCTGCGGCTCCATGCAGGCACACGAACCCACGCTCACATTGGGTCTTCCTTGCCCACAGCACCCCTTCCTCAGCCGCCTGACACGTGCACGTACACCAGCCTGTGCTCCTCTCCGGCTCCAGGGCCCTAGGGTCTCTACCATGTTTGGAACAAATAGAGAAGACACAGGACTTGGAGTCAGGCAGACTTGAACTTTCTAGCTGTGCGATCCAGAGTGGGGCTGGCTTTACCCCCTTGAAACGTGGCTTCCGACCTCACAGTTGTTTGTGAAGGTCAAATGTCAAGTGCAAGCACAGTTGCTGGCACATAGTAAGCCCACAATAAATGGCTGCCCTTTCCACCGTGAGCACGGGGCCGGGCCCACCGTGAGGCTCAGGGGAGGAAAGGAGGAAGAATGAGGCAAAGGCCCAAAGAGGCCCCCCGAGACGACATGGAAGCTGGGGCGGGAGCCACCGTGTGGGGCCCTTTCCATGTCCCCTCCGTGTGCGGCTTCTCTGGGCCTCTGTTCCCAGAGTGCCTCCCACCCCCTCGACACCTCAGCCGAGTTCACCAGCCTCACACGATCCCCATTTCCTCCCCAGGGAAGGTCGCTGATGGGGATTTTTGAGCAAGTCCTGGGAACGCAGTTTGAGGCAGAAATAAGAGTGTTGCATGAAAAAGGGAAGAGAGAAAAAAAGGGGGCCCCGAGCTGCGTGGCCGGGCACCCCAAGCCCTGCTCGGAGTAGCTGGGGCTCTGGGATGGTGGGGGGTAGAGACCTGATCTTCCCATCACCCATCACCCTGATCTTCCAGCGAGAACGAAAACTGGGCAAACAGTGACAGTGATGGTGGCTGCCACCTACCAGGCTGGGACGTGCCGTAATCGAGCTATACCTAACATTTGGGTGTTACAGTTAACTCACTGGGCGCTTTTGAAGAGCTCTACGCTTGCTCAGTGCTTTACTTTACATCAATTTTCTCATCTGATCCTTATAATCACTTATGAGTTAGGCACCATTCTTATCCCCATGTTAAAGATGAGGAAACTGAGGCTCGCAGAGGTTCTAGCACTTCCCCAGGGGCTCACAGCTGGTAAGTGTCAGGATCAGGCCTGGCTCCAGGCAGCCCACCCTGTATTTTCACGGCTCCCCTATAAGACCAGACTCTTCATAGCATCGTTTTTGTGGAGTGACAACCTGAGTCAGAGTCTCAGGGCATTTTGTCCGGCGTGTGCACTAGTCTGTACGGAAAGGGGTCTGTGAACAGAAAGTGTTATCAGTTTACGTGGAGGCTGTGTGGGCCCTGGCAAGGGCCACTTGTCTGCAGAAGCAAGGGGGCATCTCATTTTGGTGGTTGTTACGCCTCATTCCCAAGTATTTCTCTCTCATATGCTGTCTGCTTAGAAAGAAAATCATGATAAAGGAGTAAGTTCTCCCTTCTGTCCCGCCCCCTCTGCGAAGAACCAGGACTGGGAGATGCCTTCTGGATAACACGAATGCTGGCTTCTTTTGAGATGTGTGGGATGGGAAGAGCAGCAGGTCGAGCACCAGGTCTCCTGCTGTGTGATTACAGACAAGTGTCTTCCCCTCTCTGGGCCTCACCATCGTGGTGGAGAGAGGACTGAACTCCACGGTGTCCAGAGTCCTCCCAGGGGCAGATGTGGGGGCGGGGCGGGAACGGTTGGACCCCGCCCTGTCCTCCTGGTGTGAGTGTCAGTGTGAAGGAAGGTGAACGGTCTGCACAGATCTGCATGGAGAGAGAGAGAGAGACAGACAGAGAGAGAGAGAGAGAGAGACAGAGAGACAGAGAGACAGAGAGACAGAGAGACAGAGAGAGACAGAGACAGAGATGGAGAGAGACAAAAGAGAGTTACAGTTGAGGCTGCCACTCCTCCAGCTGCCTCTTTGTCCTCATCCCACCCCCACGGCTCAGCCGAGCAAGCCCCTGAGACCCGGACCAGGTAGATCTCCTGCAGCAGAGCTTGAAGTCTCACAGCTTCAGTGCCGCAGGCACCCTGGTCTCGTGCCCATTGTTCGGGTGAGGAGTCTGAGGCGTGGAGAGGAGAAGCGAGGAGCTCAAAGTGGTGCAGTCAGTCAGAGGTCCAGCTGGGGCTGAGCCCTGCTGCTCGCTGAGGGATCCCAGTGGGTCAGATCTTAACAAAGGGCCCCGGAGGAAGGCGGGAGAGAGGAGAGCCTCTGAGTTCCTTTGGCTTTGAACATGGAATAATCATGACTTCCTTTTCCAAATATCTCTTGGCCCTTCCTAGAACCAGATGGCGGATGTTTGGAATTTATGTTGTAAATAGTGTTTAAGAAGAGAGTAGGGGTGCAGATGTCTTACTTTCTCCAACCACCAAGAACGAGATCTGAGGGAGGAGATGGGGGAGGGGAGCTGACGCTGAGAAGATTTAGGGAGAAGGAAGAAGCTAGGCGGAAGGAAGACAGAGGAGAAGAGAGGGAGAGGACAAAGGAAGAGAGACTGATGGAGTGAGAGTGAGAGCAAGACAGAGAGAGGAAGAGAAAGGGCAGGAGGAGAGGGCGATGGGTGAAGAGGGAGGAAGAGGGTGAGAAGGTGAGTGAGCGAGATGGGGAGGGGGCTCCCTGGGTGCAGGCTCAGACAAGCTCCATCTTGAGTTCAGGAGCAAACCCTTGAGTTTTCTAAAAATAGCTTAGCCTTTCCCCCAGCGGGGCTGGCAGCGGGGACCGAGAGAGGCATGCTTGCCCTTTTATGGTAAGAAAATTCCAGATCCTCAAGAGGAAGCTGGGTCGAAGCCTGGAGTTCTGGATAAAGCCCAGCCCTGGGGTCTGGGGTGGGACAGGCCTGGGTTGGGGTTGTGTCTTGGTGGGATTTCCTGGCCTGGGTGGCCCCACCTTTTGTGAAGAAAGGACTGAGGTGACAATGCTGGGGTGGAAGGGCTCCTAAGAGACATCTGGTCGACTCCATTTCCCTGTCTTATAGGAGAAGAAACTGAGTCCCAGAGAGCAGAAGAAATTGTTGGCTTCTCATGTGGGGGTTTGAGGTGTGACGTTAAATCAGCGTCCAGGTCCACATGAGGACGGCTTACATGCCCATTATTTTGGAGGGCGGTGTGGTCAGTGGAGAGATCACTGGCCTGGGTGTCAAGAGACCCAAGGCCCACCCCTAGTTTGTGCATGATTTGCTGTGTGATCTTGAGCAATCTGCTGAACCTCTCTGGTCTTAAGATTCCCTCACTGGGGTGATCATAAGGGCCTTCCCAGCTTTTTGTCTCTCTGGGAATTTCAGGCTGGAAAGTAAAGCTTGGGCATAGAGGATGCCGCTCCCAGGCAGAGGGGAATTTGCAGGCTGCTGTTTTCTTCCCGTGCATGGCCTTTTCTGCTGAGGCAAAAGCCAAGATGGACCAAGATGGAGAGAGAGGAGGCCCCACAGGAGAATGAGGGAAATCATTCATGGAATCTCCGACCGTCCAAGCTGATTGGGTCCAGCCCCTCACTGGATACACTGAGGCCAGAGAGGACCTTATGCTCAAGATCATGCTCAAGGTCATGTGGAGATCTGGGACAGAGCCAGGAATAGAATTAAGGGCTTTCCCTTCCAGACTTGGGCTTTTTCCTCTATAGGAGGCCTCCCATCTACAGTAGCTGACAACTTTGGGGACTATCTCTGGCTAGGAAAAGGGCCTTCCTGGGCAGAGCAGCCAGAACTCAAGATACGCCTTCATCTTCTGACTACCTCTTAAAGACGGTTATGTCCTGGCAGGGCACCCATCTCTCCTCTGTCCCCTGCCTTGACTGTGAGGACCATACCATAGTCTCCATCTCTGGCTAGAAGGCAGGGAAGAGGCAAAAGATGCTCAGGCCTGGATGGCCACTCTAACAGTGTGGTCTTGGGCAAGTCTCTTCTTGTCATTGGCCTTGGGTTCTGCATCTATAACATGAAGAGATGGCCTCGATGCTCTTGAAGATCCCTTTCAGCTCTAACAGGACTGCGATGCTATGAGTTTAGGACGCAACACTGGGAAAGTTTATTGAGCATGTACCAGGTTCGTCAGGGTGAATGAGATGTATCTAGTTGTACTTCATAGCTTTATAGTTTGTTGAGGCAGGGACCCAGTGTCCCAGGTTCCTGGAAGGCCCAATGCCAAGACCCTCTGCCAATTCTGGGAACCTTGGCCATTCCTGACCCCAGCTTGAGCCCAGAGCTTAGGTAGCTCTGGTCTTGAGTGTCCAGGAATGCCTGTTGGCCTGGTCAATGTCCATGCAGACTGCCCAGGACCCTGCCCAGGCCTGGCTATCCCCTTGACTTTGCCTTTCCCTCCACCCTGTCCGACATGGCTGCCCACTCCCCGCCTAAGCCCTGCCTGATGCTCTTCCCCATCTGTCCTGAACCTCCATCTCTCCACACTCGGTCTTTTTGTGACTCAGCCCAATGAAGAGGCTTGCTCTTCTCTTCTAGCCTCCTGTGACACCCCCGCCCACTGCTGGGGGAAAGGAAGGGCATGAAAGAAAGGGGGACAAAAATAAAGCATCTTGTTCTAAATTGGAAGCTTCCCTGTGACCCTCCTGGAATTTCCGTGTGGACTCTCTGGAGCGTGTGAACAGGGCTCCCGGGGACTCTGGTCTCCTCTGCCTCATTCCTGCTGGGTGGAAGGCCATCGGCTGAACGTTCCCCTGGGACCCAGTCTAACAACCAGGCTCCAGGTCTCTCTTTTGGGGCCTGGTGCTCCCTGGGAAGGGCAGAAGGCAGCAATGGGGTGAAAGGAAGTGGGAGGGAGGAGGGGTCCCTAGAGGACCCTGTGTGAAGTCAGGGCACAACTGATGTCATGCCTAGCTGGGAATCTGACATCCAGGCAGCGGGGGGCCCAGTCCCGTAAGATTGTGAAGTCCTAGCTTGGCGGTGGGAAATGCCTGAAGCCCAACCTCCTCTGTTCAACTTCTCTCTACAGAGTAGCTGCTAGGCTTGCACACCTCTGGTCATGGGGAGCTCACTGCTTTCCAATCACTTATCTCTCTTTGGGTAGACTATTGGGGACTTTTTCTTAATATCCTGCTGACATCTGCCTCTGTGGGGCTGAATGCCCTGTCCTTTGGGACCGTAAAGAAGAAATTCTTATTCTCCAGAACTCTCCTCAGAGGCTTGAAGATGGTGACTGCAGCCCCCAGGCTGATTCCACCCCGAGGTCTGCTGTTCCACTACTTGACATCTCAGAGTCACCAATGACCAAATTCCTAGGTCTCTGCCCTGCGCTGACAGCTCTTGACTTGATGGTGTTTTGGGGAAGGGGACAACAGGCTAAAGAAAGGGACTCTCTCCCAGAGACAGATAACAAGGAAGACCTCTCTCATCTTCTGTGGCTTCAGGCTTTTGAAGCCATTCAACGATCAGGCCTTCCCCACTTTTCCAGCGTCAAACCTCACCGAGCATTTAAACCCTCGGTTCCAGCCAGATGGGCTTTTGCTGTTCTTTTGAAAATGTCTTTGCTGCCGGGCGTCCACACCTTCGTACACAGAGCTCTCCGCCTGAGACACTTTTTCCTTTCTTACTGTCTTTCCCAAGTGGGCCCTCTGCTACTCTGATGACCCCTACCCCTGGTTTTCCCTCTTCGAGAGTCTGGGCAGCCACTGTCATCCATGGGATTGACCTGCGCTGTCTCCCTTCCATCTCAAATCACACAACAGCCCAGCCTGGAGGGTCTAGAGGGATGGAGGGACTTACCCGAGGATGCTGGCTGCAAAGCCAGAGCCAGAGAGTCACAGCCTGCTCTTTCCCTTTCTTTCCTTCTTGTTCAGCCCTTGGACTCGATGGGGTTGTTGGGTCACATGCCTGAGGTCTGGCAGGCTCTGGGCAGAGTGAGCAATGGCTCCCGAGCCTGACAGCCCAGACAGGGTGGTGTCATGGCCACTACGGATGCCATCCCTCTGGACACATCGCCCCGTTTGATTCTCTGAAGAAGGAGGAGGAGGGCACGGGGCAGAAGCTAGTGGCAACTGAGCAG
Organism: Pteropus vampyrus; assembly: GCF_000151845.1. Classification (NCBI taxonomy): domain Eukaryota; kingdom Metazoa; phylum Chordata; class Mammalia; order Chiroptera; family Pteropodidae; genus Pteropus; species Pteropus vampyrus. The sequence continues at coordinate 921,140 of NW_011888966.1, read as the reverse complement.
TGTCCCTTTGAAGCTTGCAGGGTCCAGTGTGTTTTCCAGCTTGGGGCTTTTCCATCTCCCCTGGAGCATGGCTTGGGTCAGAGGAGGGTCTTTGGGCAGGAGATTCAGGCTCTGGCTAGTATGGGCTCTCAGGGAGGAGCCAGAGTGTGGCTGCTTCCTCCATCCTTGGCCTAACTGGCTGCCCCTTCCTCAAATCTCCAATGGGCTGTGCCAGGCAAAGGGCAGCTCAGGACTGATGAGGCCCCCAGGGTAGGTGGCCGCACTAAGGGCTGCTCATTGGTGAGAAAGATTGTTTTGCCAGGGTCTGCATTTTTGCCCCTGAGCAGGCATGAGGGAGGAGGCGGGGGGTGGGGGGGCTCCGTCTATTCCCTTATTACAACAATGCCTAATCTAGAAGGAAGCATCAGGCTTCAACGGCCCCTCCCCAAATGCCAAGAGATGGTTCTATTAGGCAGGGTAGAAGCGGAGTGGCCCCTGCTCACAGACTCGATGGGGTGGTGCAAGAGTGGGAGCACGTGGCTTCTGGAGTCAGTCAGACCCAGGCTTGAGCCTCAGCTTGGCCTCTTACAAACTGCATAACTTTGGGCAAATGACTACACCTCTCTGAGCCTCTGAGTTCCCAGAGAAATAAGGGTACTTACCTCAGAGAGTGCTGGGCAAAGGCCAGGCACTTGGGAAGAGTTGACATGTGGCCATTGTTATTTTCGATGGAGCAGTTTATCCCCCCAGGTGGAAAGAAGAGGTGGAGACCAGTACAGCACCTCCCCCGTGCCCAGACGCTGCCTTTAGTAGTCATGTTTTTGGCAGGTATTTTTTATTGAGAACATACTATGTGCCAGTCACTGGTCTGAGAGCTTCATGAATTTTTAACTCATTTAATCCAGTTAGCTCAATAACCTACCAAGACAGGTATTCTTATCATGTCCAAGGTCACACAGTTGCTACCAGGCGGATCTGGGATTCAAACCCAGGCAGCCTGACTCCCGATTCTGGCACCTTTAACCACCAGCCTACTGCATCTTAGCCCCACTCTAGCAGCACCCTGATCTCTGCCTGGTCACCCCATCACCTGGGCACAGAGATTCACCCACACTTGAAAGCCCCCTGGCTCCGGAGTTGGCCTCTGTTTCCTCACCAAACAAAAGGGACCTGAATGAGTTGGTCTCAATGGGCCATGATAGCGAGTGACTCATGCTGTGCATTAAAACATGTTTTGAATTGGAGAAAAAGCTTTGGTGGTGAAGCATCGCCACCAACTCTTTTGCAAGAGGGGAGGGGGCTGGCTCTCACAATGTGTGGTGAAGCCCCATGGGGCCTGTCTAGACAGGCCCTTAGGAGGCGTCAGCCACTGTGGGATCTTTCCCCTGAATTCCTGCAGATCATCCCACAGGCGACCTCTGATTGGACTACGGCCACTGTGTACTGCCGGGTCGGGGAAGGCTACACAAGCAGTGTCCACTGCCACCCGGGGCCTTCAGGGTACTCTGTGCTTAGTGCATGTAGGGCAAATTTCTAGATACCCATGTTGGCAGGAGCATAGCAGCATTTCTGTTTCTTCCTTACATTCTTTATTACACAAATTCGATAGGTACGAAATAAAGTGTGTAACATGTATACTTAAAGAAATCGGATCATTTCAAGTTGTCAAGAAAAGGGATAGCCCCGCATTGCTGGTGTGACTGTAACTTGGTTCAGCCACTTTGAAAAATAATCTGGGGCTCCGGGGTAAAGTTGATAGGCATGTACGCCAGAACCCAGTAATCCCTCTTTAGGTATAAACCCTGGAGAAACTCTGGCTCGTGTGCCCTAGGAAATGTGGACAAAGATGGTTATAATAACAAAAATCGGAAAAAGCCTCATCATAGTTCTTTGCATGACCCCATGGCCCTAAGCCCTGTGGACAGTTCAGCTGGAAAATTGCAGTTGACGCAAGGCCCAGGCACAGAGGTGAGGACCTCGGAGACCATTTCCCCTTTCCCCTCAAGGCTCACATGGAGAGTGAGACACAGCTCCAAGGGTCAATGACAGCACTGAGCCTGGAACTTTCTATTCCTCAGGGCTGTGTCAGCTCTTCCCCAGAAAGGGCCAATCTGGGAAAAGGCTGACTGCCCAAAGAGCTGCAGTGTGGCTCCTAAGATGAGTGACAAGCAGACTCCTTTCTGTCTTGAGGCAGATATGGGGCTGAAGGGACAGCAGTGGCCTTGGAACTAGAAGACTTGGGTTCAAGCTCTGGCATGACTGCTCTTTTAGCCTCAGTCTCTTTGTGAAGTGGGATTCCTCATCACTGCTCTCAGAGGGCCCTTAAGGCGGGCTGAGAGCACAGGTTTTGGAGTCGTGGACTGGGCCTGAATTCCCTCTGCCATGTTCTAGTTGTGTGACCTGGTGTAAGCTCCAGTGATTTCCTGCCTTCTAAAATGTAGATGATGAATGATGCTGACTCTTGCCTCATAATAATCCTGGGAGGATTAAATGATAATGCAAAAGATCCAGCTCAGTACCTGGCTCCCATGGGGTACATTGGAGGGTCCCCAGGAAGTTCCCTGGTGGGGTGGCCAAGAGTCTAGGCAGGAGGTCAGAGACCCCTTGCGAGAAGCAGACGAGGCAGCCAGTACACATACAGTGTTCAGACTTACCAGTTCATGAGCTGTGTGACCTTAGGCAAGCTACTCAACCTCTCTGGGCCTTGGTTTCCTCATGTGTACAATAGGGATAATAGTTCATTTACCTCGCAGGGTTGTTGTGAGGATTAGATGAATTAATTCACCTTAGGCCATGCTTGGACCATCATAAGCACAATCTAATTCCCTTATCTTGGTGCTCCCTGGTCGGATTTTTTTTTTGCCAGGAGCCCCAGGCTCTTGGAGCTAGGAACCAGAGAGGCTGGTTCTGTTCTAGTTCTGCCACCAGCTCTCTGTGTGACCTAGAGCAGGGCTCTCTTCCTGGGGGTTCAATTGCCTTGACTCTGTTTGCAAGGGTCCCAGGCTGCTTGACAGCACAACATTCAAAACTCCATGTGCATGGGAATTCCCTGGGGAGCTTGTAACACAGATTCCCAGGCCCCACCCCAGATTCCCTATCAGTAGATGAGCTTTCGGTGGTTCAGACACCATACTTTGGGACATGTTGCTGATGTAATGCCCTATAAATGCAGGAAAGGAGATCTAACCTAGCCCTCTAGGCATCTCAAGCTGATCCCTGTTCTGTGCCCCTTAACCTCCGACCTCTGAACTCACTTCTTGTGCCACTTTCCAGATCCTGTTCTCTCTCTGGCAATTCTTGGTGCTCCCTGGTCGGGTCTCATTCTCACTTCTCTCTAAACACATCTAAGGTCATCTTTCCCCATGAAGAGTAGGGTCTCACCTTAATGCTATACCAGCCCCAATTATCCTGCTCTTACATGCCTATGTCCCTCATCCTCATGATAACCAAGTGCGGTCAGAACCAAGACCATGTCCATTTTATAGAAGAGGAAGCTGAGGCTCAGAGATGGAAAGTGACTAGTTCCAGGTCACCTGTCCAGTAAGGAAACGGGCCAGAATTGGACCCAGGCAGTTGGATTTCAGAGTCTCCTTTTGGACCATTATGGCCTTGGGTCTTGTGTGACCAGAAGGGAGGAGGTGAGGATGCTTGGCAGGCTGGCGCTGGAGGACTGTGTCCACTCTGGGCCCCAGATGTGGCCAAAGCTTGTTCAGAAGAGTGATGTGGCCTCTACGTCTTCCAGCCCCAACCCAGCCCTGTCTCTTACGATGCCCATAGATAGTCTCCCACCTTCCTCTGAGTCCCTAGCCCCACCACTTCACCCCCTCTGAAGCTCCTGCTGTCTCTTCTGTCCCCACCTTACTCCGAGGTCCTGATCCAGAGATCAGCCCCTTCCCACCAGAGGCTGGGGGCTGGCCCTCGCCCCGGCCAAGCCTACAGTCAGAGCCCCTTCGGCTCCTTTCCATCACTTGAGGCTCAACCTCCAAAAGCTCCCACGGGCTACGTGCATCTGCTTGGACTCTAAGCCTGTGGTCAAAGGATACACTCAGCTCAGGGAGTCCTGGGGAAACTTCCTGACCCTGGCTGCCTTTTAGACTCAGAAGCCACATCCTGCAATATGACTATGTCATCCAACGGCTTCATGGTACAGATGGGAAACTGCAGGCCAGAGAGGGCAGGTGCCTGCCCAAGGCCACAGGGCCAGCCAGCGAGAGGCAGAGCCCCATCCTCCAGCCAGCGTGCTCATCCCTCTGCCATGGCCGAGCCAGTATCCTGGCCTTCCCTCCCATTTGCCTGTCCGCCGGAGCCTGGGCTAACATCGCTTCTCCTCCAGCTTTGCTTCTTGAAACCGTTGAAAACAGTTTTTCTTGCCAGGAGCCCCAGGCTCTTGGAGCTATGAAATCAAACCTCATAGAACATGGAAGAAGCACTATCTACAGGGAAGCCAGGGAGACAGGCCCAGGCTCGGGCACAGCGGTGAAGCTTAGACCGGCAGGATATTAACACTGTCCACTCCCTCCGTTCCCAGCCCTCATTTAATCTCAGCCACGAGAAGTCCTCGAAGCCAGCGGGACCACAGATCCTGCATATCTGGTCAGAGAAGGAAGGGTACTTAGAGATCATTGAGTCCGCTCCTGTACAGATGGGGAAACTGAGGCCCAGAGAGGCAGAAGATACAGAGCGGGTTAGCAAGAGAACAAAGACCTCCCCCTGAGGAGGACACCACAGGGGCTCCCCATTCGCAGACCCTACGTCTGCTACTGGTTCTTACCTCTCCCGGTGTTTGGTGCAGCTGTGGCTCCTTGTGGCCTGGAGAAGAGAGCCAGTCCATCTGGGGCATGGTTGGGGGTGTCTTGCTTCTCAACTAACTTGACTGGGCCTCTGGCACCCCTCACTGCCACAGGGGCATTTTTAAATGGCTGGCACTGGGCTCTCCTCCCCTGAGCCCCCTGCTCTTCGTTCCCTGGCCGCCGAGGCCCCTCTGCCTTTTACCTTATAAGAGCTAAAGAGGCGAGCCCAGTGTTGGGGCGAGGCGGGTGCTGAGTCCTCCCAGGGTCCGCCATTGGCCCAGGCGCCTGCCACGTGACCGCCTCGCCTTGACCTGCCCCCGGTGCCGAATGCTGCTTTTACCCCCTAAGGAAGGAGTGGTTGACAATTTTCATATTTCTTCTAAATTTGGAGATTTCAGACAATGCTGGGAGGCTTGGCTCCAGCTGCCAGAGGCCCATGTGGAAGTCATTAAGCCCAAGGAGGGGGGCTGGGGGAGAGAGGGAGGCAGGGAGAGGAGGAGGAGGAGGAGGAGGAAGGGGGTGGAGGACAGAGTTCTGAGGTTTGCCAGTTGTCAGCCTGGGAACATGAGCAAATCCCTGGGAGTAAACCGTGTGTGAGAATTTCCTTCCTCCTCTCCTGCCCCTGTGTCCCGGGACGAAAGTGGGAGTTCTGAGATTTACTGGGAACCTTCAGTGGGGAAGCCACCAGTCTGGCTCCTTCCTGGAGCCCAGAGGGTGGCGGAATGGCAAGGGACAGGGGACCATGAAGAAGCAAAGCCTCTCTCCAGAAAGCGACGACCCTGGGAGGTCAACCTCATCATTGCGCGAAGGAGATGGCGGAGTTGGGGGTGACCGAGGTGAGGGTCGGCCTGCCTCGGTCAAACAGGACGCTGCCACAGGGCAGGAGCTTGAATCCAGAGACGCCCCTGGCACTCGTTGTCCCCTGTAGGCCTAGTGGTAGGAGATGCCCGCCTCTCGCCATACTCCGCTTTCTCATGATGCTTTGGCCACACTGGCCTCCTATAGATACCTTGGCACTTTCCATGCCTCAAGGCTTTTGCACTTGCAGTTCTTGCTGCCGAAAGTGCGCTTCCCCTAGAGCTTCCCATCGCTGGCTCCTTCTCCTGCTTCTGGTCTCAGCTCAAAAGTCACCTCTGGGCGAGGCTCTGTCTGGTCACTGTATTCTCTGCCATTCCCCTGCCTGTTGCCTTCCAGGACCTCCAGGCACTACTTCTTTTACACATCTATTGGTTAAGTTGCTCATTGTCTAGCTCTGTCAGGAAAACGTGACCCCCCTGGGCAGGGTCAGTGTCACCAGGCCTCCCACATGCCAGTGCAGAATGTTTGCAGTCTTTGTCGAGGGGCAGCCACCAGCACTGGAGCGGCTGCTCTGAGGCTGGCGGAGGGCCCCTCACAGCGGCCAGCTGTGCCCTGTGCCGAGGGCCACTGCCCCATCTCTGCCCTGTTGCTCGGGGGTTCCCTTCTGTGGCTAGGCTGGCTGGACCGCAGCTACCTTTGTTCACATCCTTGTTCGCAGGTCCCCAGCCCCCTGGCTGCTCCATCCCTCTCCTTCCTCAGGGCCAGGAGTCCCTCCAGCACGCGGCCTTGTGTCATCCTGTATGGGGCAGGTGGGTGGCCTTGAGGGCTGTGGGGTGCTGAACCCAGGGCTGTCCCTGATCTTATGAGACTCCCAGTCCAGCAGGAGCATCTTCGCCCCATGTCTTTCCTTCGAGGAAATATTTCTCTTGACGTCAGGGGGCCTGTGCATTTGCTGCTTCCCTGCTGCTTCCTAGCTCTGAGGTCTGGGCACAGCTCCTTGACTGCAGCTCTGCATATCTCCTTCCTCCTCTGGGAAGTAGGGAGAATAAGGCCTGCCTTTCAGCGTTGCCATGAGGGTTGGGTAGGGCGGTACCTGCTGTCCTGTGTTGGGTCAGGCAGGGGCTCTGCTACTGCCCATGGGTAGAGGAGGGGCTTGGGGAAGGTACTTAATGTCTGTGAACCACACTTCCCTCCTCTGCAGAACAGAGTGAGAGGCAGCAATCCCCTCCCAGGATCGCTGTGAGGGTGAAGGGAGACCATGCTTATGAAGTGGTTAGCCCAGGGCTGGCTTCGGAGGAAGCGCTCAGTGAGTGTCGGATATTATTAAGTGTTATGACACCAGAGCTGACACACCACAGACTCACCATTCATGTCGCCCCCTTTCTTCCTGAACCCAGAAGATGGATTCCATTCATAAACCCATGCCTGGGGTGTACGATGGTGGCCAGCCAGGGAAGGCTTGTAACCCCCACTCCCCACCCATGCTCAGGGGTCCGGTGTAACACACTCACAGATCCCAGGGCAAAGATAAAACCAGCCCAATAGAACCATCAAAATTATGGAAAATCCATTCTGGAGATTGTGAAAAGTTATGCTTCTGTTAGTTCTGCTACTATATAAGCATCAGATATTTTTCAACAAGACAGAAAAGAAAAAAAGCAAAACTACCAGTGTAATTGTGGCTAGAGTCACCATTTTCATATCCAAGAACTCTGTGCCTGGCTAAGTACCAATAAGCTCAATTATCAGAAAGTTCATTGCCAGAGGTCAAGACAAGGAACTGCAGTGACCTGGAGACTGGTCCTAGGACATCCTAGGAGAGGAGGCACCCTGCCACCTAAATACCTCAAAAGGCTAACTAAATGGCTGCCATTTGTGACTCAGTCTCCATAAATCTGTCTCAAACGTTTTCGAAGCCGTTTCTATTTCCTCCCATACCCTCTCTTGAGAGTTATGAGAGCTTTATGTTTATTAATCACTATGCGAAGTGGCTTTTCTTTCCAGACTGTGGCAAGCAGCCTTGAAATCCTTCCACTCCCAGAGGAAACAGGTCGCTGATACTCGGGCTTAGTGAGTGTAAGTAAGGCATCTTGGGAGGTGAAGGGAAGGCTCTTGTTAGGAGCTGGATATGAGAGTGTGTTTGGGGAGTTCTGTGTCCTCGAGGGTGTGTGAAGTCGGGGCAAGGGGACCCCAACCAGGAGAGCGAGGGGCCTGGAGGACAGGGGACTCATGGGGTCTTGGAGAGCTGCCTCACCTCTGCAGGTGATCAAGGGAGAAGTTGAGCTGGAACCACTGGAATCTCTAAGGAGGTGGAGTTTAGAACTACATAAGAAGGACTTCGAGGGTGGTGAGCACACAATGCAGTATACAGATGTTGTGTTATGGACTTGTATACATGAAACTTATATACTGTTATTGACCAATGTTATCCCAATAATTTAATTCAATAAAAAAAAAAAAGAAATGTGTAACTCTTAAAAATTAAAAAGAAAATAAAATAAAGAAGGCCTTTGTAAATCGGTGGAGCTACTCAAGGATGAAATGGGCTAAAGGGCCGTCTTGGTAACGTGGCGAGCTCTCCGTTACCAGGAGATTGCAAGCAGAGGCTGAATGACAACTTGCAAGTCCGTTCTGGCATCGAGATCCTATGAACTCTCTATCACATTTCATGTTCTCACCCCTAACCTGTTCCCAGCTCTGACTTCACACCGATTCCACCCAAAAGGCACAGCTCAGAGAGATCAATGGGAGACAATTATATACTGGAACGGGCCATAAGTCCTGACTTAAAAATCGAGTTCCGAAAAAAAAATCGAGCTCTGTATGCTTTCTTTGATGAACATAAGACATTTGTTTCATTGATTTAACTTGATTGAGAGGTAAATAATAGTCAGTTAGTGAAGAAATGCTTATAATTGTAATAAAATGAATTTCTCAAAAATGTCACCCTGTAGAAAGTGGTCCACAACATATTAATGAGGTTAAAAGTCATGTTACAGAAGAAGGTATATGGTATAATCTTACTTAAGTAAAATGATGTGTCTGCAAAACCACGATGGGATGCCACTTCAAACCCATTAGAGTGGCAATAATAATAATAACAATAATACTAATACTAATATTAATAATAGAAGAACCTCTTAGATATTTAGATACTTGTACACTGATGTTCATAGCAGCATTATTCATAACAGCCAAAATGTGAAAACAACCCAAGTGTCCATCAATGAATAAATGGATATACAAAATGTGGCACATACAGACAATGGAATATTACTCAGCCTTAAAATAGAATTAAATTCTGGTACATGCAACACGTATGAACCTTGACAACATGCTAAGTGAAATAAGTCAGACACAAAAGGACAAACACTGTATGATTCCACTTAGACGAGGTAACTGGAATAGACAAATTCATAGAGATAGAAAGTAGAATGGTGGTTGCCAGGAGCTGGGGGAGGGAATGAGGAGTTACTACTACTTAATGGGAATAAAGTTCATATTTGGGATGATGAAAAAGTTCTGGAAATGGATAATGATGATGGTTGCACAACACTATAAATATATGTGTCATTTAACTGTGTACTTAAAAGTGGTTAAAATGATCACTTTTATGTTATGTATCTTTTTACTATAGTTAAAAAAACGATGCGTCTGTGTGTGATGTCTGTGTGTGAAGGTAAGTATGAATACAGCCAGGTGCCCTGCTGGAGGCTGTGTTTGTCTGATCCTTAGCCTGCTGCACAGACGGGCCAGGACCAAAGGTCGCGGTGAGTGACCGAAGGGAGTATGTCTGGGAAAGGCAATGCGGGCCAGTTTCCTATTGTCCTGGGAGAAAGATGTAGCAAAACTTTGTGCTGATTGTCAGGGAAGAATGGTAGTGGGAGAGGGAACGATGGTCGTACAGTCCAAATCTCTGTGACTCCCTGGCATTCGAGTGCTGATAGGAAGTGGGGCAGCTTTTGTTGAAGGGCCCTGGGTGGTTGGCTCAGAACCTTCCCCTGGTAGAGGGAGAAAATTAGCTTCCACCTCAGTGGTGGCTCTGGGAGTTGTGGGCTTGACCCACAACTTGGGACATGACTCACCCAAACCAGCTTCTGCTGAGACATTTACATCCTACCACAGCCAGCACCAGGTGGGACCGGACACTGCTCCCCACCCAAAACTCTTGGATGTGCAAGAGGGAGGTGGTTCGAGCCTTGGAAAGAGGCTGTACTTCCTGTCTGGCCTCCTGCTGATACCAGCCTATGGGCCTTGAACATCTGAACTCTTGGGCCGCAGTAATCGCACCCTGAGCTGTGTTTCATTGCTCATGTTATGGGCTGAATTGTACCCTCCCAAAATTCATATGTTGAAGTTCTAACCTCCGACACCACATAATTTGACCTTAACACATGATTGCACGTGTGTGTGTGAAAATGCACTATGAAATGTTTGGAGGAAGGTGGGAATTGGGGTGATTCTAGCTTACTTCGTTATCGTTTTCTTTTTTTTAAATTAGATTTATTGGCGTGACATAGGTTAATAAAATTATATAGGTTTCGAGTGTACAATTCAATAATATGTCATCTGTATATGGCATTGTGATTTTTTCCTCATTTACAATGAACATTTGTTGTTTTGACTATCAGAAAAAGAAAGGCAATTATCGCTTTTAAAAAAAAGACATATAACAGGTCCTTGACAACTTACTTTGTGTTAGAACTTACGTATGCCAAGTGTGCAAAATTGAAAATTTAACACGGTGTCAAATGTCCGATGAAGTGGCACCAGTCAGGATTCAGCTGTAGGAAACAACCATTCCTGCTTTTTTCAAAAGAAAGGGATTGACTATAGGGAATGAGGTGCTTACACAGTTGTTGGGAAGGCTGGAGAAGCGCTAAGCAGGGCCTTGGAAATGACTTGGTTGACAACACGACAGAGCTGTCCGTCTGGAGCAGCTGCTCCCTCTGCTGCCATCACAAGTGCTGGAATCAGAAAAGGCAGCTCTGCTGTTGACTTTGAGAACACACTGCTGTGCTGCATAGAGGGGTCAGAAAGCCACTCTCACCTCTGCCCCTCGATACCTGCAAAGCCAGCAATGGCTCTATATTAGTATCTTAGGGCTGCTATGACAAGTACCACAGACTGGGTGGTTTAAATAGTAGCAATGTATTGTTTTCCAGGTCTGGAGGTTAGAAGTCCAAGATCAAGGTGTTGTCAGGGTTGGGTCTTTCTGACGGCTGCGAGGGGAAATCTGTTCCAGGCCTCTCCTGTAGTTTCTGGTGCGTTCCTGGCCATCTTTGGCACTCCTAGGCTTGCAGATGCATCAGCCTGCTGTCTGCCTTGATGTTCACAAGTCGTTTGCCCTTGTGTGTCTGTCTCCAAATTTCCCCTTTTTATAAGGATACCAGTCATATTGGATTAAGGTCCACCCTACTTCAGTATGACCTCATCTTAACTAATCACATTTGCGACAGCCTTATTCCCAAATAAGGTCAAATTATGTGATGTTGGAGGTTAGAACTTCAACATATGAATTTTGGGAGGGTACAATTCAGCCCATAACATGAGCAATGAAACACCGCTGCAGAAAAACCCATCTGATGGTGCTTGATGTCAGCTACAATAAAGAAACAGGGATATGACCTTGATCCAGAACTCTAGGAGGTCTGGGAAATATTTTTTGCTTATTAGGCTCTGCAGTAATGAAGACACTCTAGGAGTCGGTTAGAATGGATGTTCTGCCAATCCACCAAACCCCCCACCTAAATCCAACACTTTCTACCTGCCGCCCCTGGTCATTTTGCAGCTGGCAAAAATTCACACCACTGAGCACATGAACTCGGGGTACTAGAAATGGCATTACTCTCAGTAACCAGGAGATGGGAGTCAGAGTCCTGGCCCTCTCTAACTTTCAGAATGACAGCCACAGCTAATCAAAACCCACTGACAGAAAGTCCCGCCGTCCATAAGTCATTCAACAAACACTTGCAGTGCTCACAGTCATCACCACTGTCTAGAACCTTATGCCACATGCTGGTAAGTAACCTCGTAACTTTTTTTCCATGAGGCTGTCCCACCCAGATTTGTTTATTTTTTCTTGCTATTCTAGGATTTTTTTAAAAAAGAGAATTGTCTTTCCCAATCATGACCAATTTCCTGCCACTGCTTGCTGGGGGACTTTGGGTAACCGATTTCCCCAAACTGGGCCTCAGTTTTTTCCATTTGTACAATAATGGGGTTGGACAACTTCTGACTGCGGAAGGGATGGAGAAAACAATCACGCACTCCGAGGCGGCTGCTCCCGCTTCGGAGGGGTGAGACCTGACTCACCTCTAGGTGACTTCGTTGACTCATAAAAATGAGGTCTCTTGGGCCCAGCCCAGAGGAGAGAGAACGGGAATGAAATAATCCACATCATACAGTAATAAACATTTATTTCTTCATTTAAAAATAGTATTTATTATTTGAATAGATAATATCTGCACATAGTCACCATCGAAAAGATATAATGGTGTACTATGAGCAGTAAGTTCTCTCCCAAGCCCACCCCCTTACCCACCCACTTCCCCTCCCCAGAGGAAATCGCTGCTACAAATTTTTTGTGTATACTTCCAGAGATAGTCCAGGCAAATGCTAGCAAGTTCACTTACACATACGTACATATACGGGCCCTGTAGTTTATTTTTTTATACATAGGAGCATGTTATTTCACACTGTTCTGAACCTTACTTCATTTACCTAATAACATATCTCAGATGTTGCAGCCTATCATCATATAGACGGCTGTGTCCCACTGGATGGACGCGCCATGATCCAGGCCACCAGTCTCGTATGAATGTACGGATGAGCACTTAGCAGGTTTCCAATCCTTTTCTGTTATCAACGGTACTGCAAAGACTGTCCTGGTACCTGCGTAATTTCCACATGGGGGCATCTCTGTTGGATGAAGGCCTAGAAGAGCAATTGTTGGATTGCAGGTCTCATGCATTTATCATTCTGATATATATTGTCTCTTGCCTCCCCCCTCCACCCCCGCCCACAGAGGCTGAAACCAATATGTCCTCCCACTAGCCATGGATGAAAGGCCTTTTAGTCTCTCCAGGAAGCCTTGGGGAGAGAGAGAAGGGGATGAGAACCTGGGTGGAGTACAGGGTATGGGAAAGTGGATACACAAATAAAAAATAGAAGTTAGAAAAGATAGAAGTAAAAATAGAAGTTCCTAATATTTTTCCTAAGTCTGGAATGACACCCCACTTTGGAAACCATGGACCTAGCTTCGAGAAAGCACAGAGCTGCGTCGTCCAAGGGACTTAGAGGGTGGTGTGTGTCTGTGCTCGTGTGTGTGCACAAGAGCGTATGTGCTGACTCAGGAAT
>NW_011888966.1:896009-905656 GCF_000151845.1 Pteropus vampyrus | reverse complement strand
GGCCCATCCTGACTGATATTGCCTGTCATACTCCTAAGGTAGAAGGAGCAGTTTTGCTCTGTATATTCTCAAAGAGCAAATTTATCATCAGCAGATGGAAGAAGCAGGGTGGTAGACATTTAAAACCAATAGAAACTAAAAAGAGACTCGGGAGCATTGAACAGGAGTATTATTGAGAAGCTAGCAAATGATCGGTAAGGTCTCATTGAGCCTGAGACTTTAAGAAACGCTCTAAAACATGAGATCTGTGATTCTGGAATGACTACGTCAGAGCTAGCTCTGTGGTTGAGATAATGGGATAGAATATAAGGGAATCATAACAAGGAAAATAAAAATTATGGACCTGGCTATGTGATCATCAGACTGAAGAGCCAAACCATCTCAGCTTTTCTAAGAGCATACTACTGGGGGAGAGATTGGGGTCACCCTGACTCTTGAATTTTCTCTAGAGCTGTATCAGAAAACATGTCCCCCTGACACCAAACCCTCTCGCCAGGCACATTTCTCTCCAGCGTTGGTTTGTCCATAGAGCATAGCCGGGCCATGTTAGAAATAACTTGCATGGCCTTTGGCACTCTGTGTGTGCTGCCTAATGACAGGGCACCCACCTCTAATCACTGCCTAGTTCCTAGCTCATTTCCTAAACTGGGGCAAAGGTTAGGATGGGTGGTGGTCAAAAGTGGCCTCAGAGGCTTTCATCCTAAGCTCTGCCTCTTTTTCATCCTAAGCTCTGCCTCTTTTTCATCCTAAGCTCTGCCTCTTTTTCATCCTAAGCTCTGCTATATGACTGTGGGTACGTTATTTCCCTTCCCTGGGCCTCAATTTCCTCTTCTGTAAAAATCTTTATATTCGCCTGGATATATAAGAGGTATCACTCTTACCGCCAGGCAGTGATCGGCAGCCTGTGTCTGGGTCCTTGGACTGGACCACCTCTGTCTCCCAAGGCCAGAAACCTTGAAAAGTTCTTCTAACATTGGAACAATTATGGAGGCTTTTTCCTGGGAGCCATTTCCATTTGGAAGTGGTCAGATTCCATACTAGCCATTTCTTCCTCTTTCCTCACAAATACAATATTTATGAGAGCCAATCTTCCAATGGAAATTTGGCAAGCTTTCCCATTTTGGAGACATTGTACCTTCCTCCACATGCCCCAAGGCCTGAGGTCATGGGCTTCCCGGGAGATCTGACAGTTCCCAAGGATGCAGGAGGTGTAGGAGACTGAGAGGAGAGGGGCCCAGCAAGAGTCCCCAAACCGTAGGCTGGTCCTAAAATGTCAATATTGTTGTATCTTTCATTCTCTATAATAACACAAGCTCAGGAACTGTTTTAGCTGTTCATAGCTGTATGCCCAGTGCCTGGCACATAGGAGATGCTCAATGTATATTTATTTGTCAAATGCAGTGAATGAACCCTCCTCAAGAACCCTCAAGGCTCCTCATTGCTATACCTTGAAGGTCACAGTTCGTAGAAACTTATAGAGCATCCTAGGCAAGATATTTAAACCACTGCCTGGGGTAGCTTCTTAGGATCACCTCCCAACGGCTCAGGCCACAGAGACAAGGCTTCTGCAGGGAGACTGGGGTTGGGATGCACTGTAGCCCTAAGAGGCTGTGAGTTTTTGAGGCGACTTTCTGGGGGGAGGCAGGATGGGTCAGAGGCCTTGCTATGGCCATCAACGCTCCTTGCTGAAGTGTGATCTGACGCATCTCAGGGTCGCTGCTTGTCCCCCAAGCGGTGGGTAGTGAGTAGCTCTCAGGGCTTCTCTGCTCTCTCAGCAAGTCCTGCTCTGGTCACAGGCCCCTGAGCCAGGCACTAAGAAACATAAGACATGCTTGCTCCTTGAGACAGGCTTCCGCTGGATGACTGTTCAAAACCATAACAAAACAAAACGTACGCATACAAGACCCCATCCACAAATTCGTACTCACAGAGATATACACCAAGTGTGACACAAAGAGCACTATCTGAGGCAATGACAGAAGCCAGTATGTAAGGCAAACTTTGATAAGTTCCGTCCATTTTTAGCTTTATTTGAGAGGAACAAGCTGAACCCAAGCTGCAAGAGAAATCCCCTCTCTCCGGTCCCCTATGCCTCTCCCCCTCCCAAGACTTCTCTCCGATAAACAGCTAGAAGACATCAACCCCCCTTCTTCTCCCGTCCTTCACAAACCAGGTTTCTTCCTCCACCCTGGTCTACACTCTGGGGGTCTGATGAGAACATTTCTCATACTGTACCCTCTTCCTGCTTCCACTGGAAGGCGGAGCCTCCCACTCAAAATAGATGCAGACCCACCCTGCCAGAGGAGGGGCTGACAGCTCTAGGGGGAAAGCCAGAACTCTGGATCTTGTAAGTCCAGACATCCTATAAACTCTGACCAGAGTATAAACATCCCCCGGGACTGAGGGGAGGATGTGCCGGTGGGCGGGGGGCCCGGCGCCTCCGTCTGCCTCGGAGACAGGCTGTTTATTCCACGTCTGTCACAGACTCTCTTGGGCTCCTTCCTGCCCCAGGTCTGGGCAAGTCAAGGCAGGTAGGACAATCCCATATGGGGGTCTGAGGCTTTGGACCTAAGGCTTGAACCTCTCATAGCCGGAAGGGAACTATTTATTAAAGCCCAACAAGCTCAACCCTTTCCTCTTCTTAAATCACCCTCACAGCACTCCCAGCTGGTCTTCTGGCCTGTGCTAAAACACCTTGGCTGACGGGGAGCTCACTCTTTTCCAGGGCAATGCATTCTATTACTGAGATCTGGCAGCTAGAAAGTTCTAGAAGAGAGCTGGTTAAAATTGTTCTGTGTGACCTAACTGAGCAGAACTAAAAACAACAGATGCAACAAAAGAATAGCAGGGCCATTCGTTGAGCACCACTCTGTGACAGGCACGTCACATGCATTATCTCGTTAATCTCTCCTCCTTTTAAGGAAGACTGGAGCTCAGACAGGTTAGGTCACTTGCCCAAGGTGACTCAGTTGTGTTCAAGATCTTAGTCTATGCTTGGTCTTCGCAATCAAAAGCAAAAGTAGCACACGCACCCGTAAAAACACCACACAATAAACAGGCATACACAAAACCAACCAAATTACGATAAAAACGGCCCTAACTTGCCAGATATTAAACACCAGTCATGAGCCAGGCAAATTATAATTTTTATGACAAATCCATTTTAACAACCCTATGAGGAAACTGAGGCTCTTCAAGGTTAGGAAAAGTGGACATGGTCACATAAGACGGTGCGTAGCGTGTGTCAGACCACCATTTCCTGTCTGCAGACTCTTACTGTACAATATTGCATCATAGGAAGGGACTTTAACATAATGAAAGAGAAAACTTTTATAATTATAATTTTCAACAACTAAAGCTTGAATACGTGGATGGGCATCCTCTGTGAGAAACGACCTCCCTATACTGGAGATGTCTGGCAAAGTTGCTTTAGAAGGGGTTCCTACTCTGGGAGGAACTACACAAGATATCCACCAGGTTCTATGAGTGCTGAGTGCTAACAAGAGACTAGGCACAGTGGGAAGTCAATATGCAACCCAGAAACAAACTCAGTGTTTTCAAGGCTGGATGCTGAAAAGAAGGGAGGTCTTGGCCAGCCCCTGCCGGAGCACAAGTGCACCTCTTGGAATTTTAGCCCAACTCACACTTCCTTGACAGTCCTCCTGCCCCCGTTGGGGAGGAGGCACTGGCACCCAGTCTGGGCAGAGGGTCATGTGGATGTGGCAGCCCCTCTGCACATCCCAGGGGCCGCCCATTCACCCAAGCCGTTCCCTTTTTTGAGAACTGGGAGCTTGCTGGCTGGGTCTGTTCCCACCAACAGTGTTCCCGTTCAGGGAGCTTAAAATAGTGCCTCTTGGCTGGGGCTCTGGAGTGAGCAGTGAGGCAGGCATTTGTGCAAATATGGGCCTGGGAGAAAGACTCCGACCCGGGAGGGTGGAGGGTGGGGTGGGCAGCATGGCAGGAAAGCCAAGACCTCCTGTGAAGGATGCACCCTCCTGGCCACAGCCCCCCTCCATCTCGCAGCAGAGGCGCCGGCTAGTCTCCTCCCGCCTCCCCCAACCTTACTAGGTCCACTTGGATAGGCCTTTATATTGAATCCTGCAGGTCCTCCTGGCCCAGCCAAGGCTCCAGGGTGGGCCCACTGGGGATGGGGCCTCTGCATTATTCTGCGGGTTCTATCCTTGTCCCCACCTAACGATGCCTAGGAAACCTTGAGAAATATCCTTGAAGGCCCGACTCAAAAGTTTTAACAATGACAGTGACAATTACAGCTCCCATTCATTGAGCGCCTACTTTTGTCAAGTACTCTGCTAAGTATATTAATGTGCATCATCTCATTTGATCCTCACGACAATCCATTTAGAGCCAAATTATTATTATCTCCACTGTGCAGAAGAAACTAAGGTTCAGAGAAGTCAAGTAATGTTCCCAAGTTCACACAGCTGTGAACCGATAGAGGCAGGATTAAAATTCAGGTCTGTCGACCTCTGGAGTCTGAACTCTTAGCCCCTGGGCTGCACCTCTTCCTCCGAGTCCCCGGTGCTTTGGCCTCCCATTCTTCATCCCAGCATCATCACCTTGTATGACAGACACTTGGTTTGAGTCAATGCATTAAATATTTAGTGAATGCCTACTACGCGTCAGGGACATTGCTGGGTGCTGTGCCCACACCCTGGAGGCTCTCAGATCCCCTTGAGTGACCTCCACAACACACAGGGTCCAGTTTGTTTGAGGGTGTCAGGGTGAGGCTGAGGCAAGCATAGACCTCCCCTGATGACCAAGTGACCAACTGGACGTTCCCCCTCCTGTCCTGGATGCAATGCTTCTCTCCTTCCCCCACTGCAAGGAACAGCATGTGCAGAAACCAGACAAACTTGCTTTGAATCTTTTATGATTTTGGCTCCCCGAGCCTCAGTTTCCCCATTCTAGATTCAGGAGAAAATTAAGACCTCAGCACAGGGTGGTTGGGAGGATTTAATGAAACACTGCTCCTGAAGGACTTAGCTTACTATCTGGCAGTCAGTAAGTAGATGTTAAGCAATAGCTATTATCATTACTAATTGTTATTTTCTAAAAATTATGGTGTCCAGGTGCCAAAGCCTAGGGCCTAGGACATAGTAGATGCTCCATATGAAGAGATTCACTTACATAGCAGACGGAAACCCTTCTGCCCCACCCCAACTCCTGGCCAGCTGCGCCATCCCTGCTCCGATGTAGAAGGTGTTCTGGGCACTGGCCCTTATCAACAACGGGGTCACTTGGGCAATCAGGGACAGGCACAGGACCTGCAGCCACGTATCCAGTCCCCTCATTGTCAGCCCGAGGGCCCACTCCAGAAGTGGCTAGCTTGGAAGTTCCATCAGGGTTTGCATGCTCTTCAGGGATGTCTCGCTTTCTGGTGGTGCCACCTGGCGGTGAGTGCAGCATTGTTCCGGGCCAGGCCTAGAGCCGGGGCTCTGGTGGCTCTGTGTGACCACCCCCTGCTTCCCGCTCTACATTCTTCATCCCAGCATCCCCCACTTTCCCTCGCCCTTGTGTTCTGACCACCTCCCATGTATGAAGACGTTAAGGACCCTGATTTTGCTGTGGGGCAGGAGCCTCCGAAGTCCAAATTGCTATGCTTGCCTCTCGGGCCTGGCTCTGTCTGACCTGTGGAGTTGGGTCCCATGGTGGTCTGCCAGAACGCACACCCTTCAGTGCTTTCTAGAAATCAAGGCTGGAGGAAGGGGCCTCTTTCCTGGCCTGAGCTGGCCAAGAATGGAAAATTCAGTGATGGTCACTAGGCCCACTCTTGTTTCCCCACAACACCTGCTTGGGTACCCCACAGCTCCCCCTCCCCACTGGGAGGGGTCTGGGGTTCCCAGAAGGACTGGCCTGGCTTCTGGGCCCCTCCAGCCCCTCTTGGCCCAGAGCTGTATGTATAAAGTTTTGGGGATGAGTAGTAAGAATGAGGAGACTGAGTTGTGCTCAAACCAGCTTTCCCCAGTCCTGGCACTAACTTGCTGTGTGAACTTGGGTAAGGCCTGTCCTCTCCCTGGGCCTTGGTCTTCTTGTGGTAAAATGGAGCTGTGGTGGAGGAATAAGCTATAGGATGGATGACAACCCCTGTGGCACCTATGGGGCTTTTTAAAAATTATTTTTTAATTTTCAATCAGAATTGACATTCAATATCAGTTTTCAGTGTACAGCACAGTGGTTAGACATTTACATAACTTACAAAGTGATGGCCCCATAAATCTAGTACCCACCTGGCACCGAACGTAGTTCTTATAATATTGTTGACTATATTCCCTATGCTGCACCTTAGCAGACAGGTCTTGTTAAAGTGCAGATTCTGGGCCCTGCTAAGTTCAAACTTCGGAGCCTGGACTGTGGAATCTCCATCAACAAACACTGAAGTCGGAAGCTGGGGAAACTGATAATTCCTGTCTTTGGGAGACAGGCACAAACGATGAGGAAAGTACGGTGGTTTCAGGGGTCTTGAGAAGCAGAGAAACTTCCTTCAGCCCAGTCCCCCTCTTTTAATTTTCCCACTTTTCTGTGGAGGCAGGGAGGGGTCACCCCAGCTGCCTGTTGGACCCACCCCATTGCCAGCAACAGCAGAAGGGCAGCAATAAGGCTGCACAGAACACAACCAGGCTGTGCCCATCCTTCGCCCCCTCACACTGGCTATTTCACTGGTTCGAAGGACAGCGGCAGTGGGGCTGGGACAGCCTGGGGTGGGAGTGGGGGCTCTTGCTGTCTGAGGAGGTATTTTCAGAGTCCCCCTCCCTCTGGAGTTTCCAGTGATAGAATAGAGCCCTGTCTAGTATTTGACCAAATATGGTGGTATCTCTGGATGAGCTCGAGCCTCAGCCAGTTTCTCAGTTATGCTGTGGAAACCTGCCCCAGACAGATTAATCTTGTGACATTCAGGAGCGCCTCGCACCCTGCGTTCTTCCCCTCGGCCAATTCCTGTAAATGGCCAAGAGTGGCCCTCAGTAAGACGGTGCAGTCCTGGATGTCGGTTCACAGTGTCCTTCCTCTGCCCCGTTTACACTCCCTTCCACGTCCTCCTCCTCCGCCTCCCTGGGTGGACTCGCTGCTCACAATCGGCTGGGCTGTTCACTCGAGTGAGAGACCTCACCCTCTGGGGCTGGTGAGTTCAGCATGTGATTCCAACACACGTAGACCCTGGGGTCACCTGAGCTCACGAAATTGTCCTTGGAGCCAGCGAAGCTCACAGCTCTCTCAGCGAGGAGGATGGGCCCGAGGTGGTAGAAAAGAGACTTGGCTGACCACTGCGAATTGTGCTAGCTCTAAGGCTAATTAGAACAGCTAATGTTTATAAAAATGATTATGAAGTTATTTTATAATAATTTTCATAACGAACAGCTAAGTGTTTATTGAGCAGTTACTACGTGCCAAGCACTGTGCCAGCTGTTTATCATGGGTTGTTTCCTTTACTCCTTATAACGGCCCCCAAAAGGTGGGTGCTCTGATGATCCCCATTCTAGAGATGTGGGACCTGAAAGTCAGAAAAATTTCAGAGAGAAACGGGCCAGGCCGCTGCTGATTCCTGGGCATGACACCCATTTTACAGAGACGGAAACTGGGGCTGAGGGAGAATCAAAGTCACGATCACACAGGGCCAGGCCCCCAGAGTGGAGACCTTTATGTGAGGCGGAGCACTGCATCGGGAAGGCCAGAAGAACCACCCATGAAGTCCTCATGGATCCAAGACTTAGCCCGTGTGGGAACACAGTTTCAGGAATGTGTTCCCAGCAGGCCGGAATTGCACAGAAAATATCCCAAGGAAAACAGCCTGGGCTGGTGGGTAGATCCCTGCACAAGACCAGTATGAACCCCAGGTCTGTCATCTGTAACTCACTGTGTAATCCCGGACAAGTCCTTTCCTGCTCCAGCCTCAGTTTCCCTGCCTGCGAACTAAGGAAGTGGGTCTCTGGTCATTAAGGGCCGCTGAGCTCACCTGAGACTGGCTGAGGCCAGAGTGTCCGAGGCTGTTTTGCTGGGAGAGGGAGCCTGTGTCCTGCTCCTGGCCAGCACACTCCGAGAACATTTGCTCTCCTGACCAACGGACAGCCCATCCCTCCTCTGCCCTCACCCCCTTGCCATCCCCAAAGCAAACGAAGCTGATTGTCTTAGTTGGTCCTGTGGGTGCTGGCCGGCCGGCAGGCCGCAGGCCACAGGCGGAGGTGCCACCCGCCAGAACCCCACCAGACACACAGGGCATTGTCCCTCAGTCAACAGCCCCTGGGCACCTCAGCCCAGCTCCTGGCCTGCCCCCACTCCCCTCACCGCCTGCCACTGCGCCAGGCCCAGCCAGCTGGGGGCCCAAGGCTCCCAGCCATGACGAGCCCACCCACCCCCAGCAGCCCCCTGATGAGCTATAATTGCTTCGCTCCATCCTGTTGCTGCCATTCTCTTGGCGGAGGCATCTGGGGTTCCAGGCAGGCGGCAGCTGCAGGCCCACCGCCTGGCTCATCGGGATGGATTGGCCGTACAACCTGGTACGTGGCGCTCCCCCACCCCACCCCACCCCCACTCCTTCTTTGAGCCGGAATGTTTTGTTACTTCTTTCCTATTGATTAATGGCTGCCTCTGTTTGGCTTGGAACCTACAGAGGCAAGTTCTCTCTCTGCCCTCTCCCCCAGGACGAGAGAGAAACAGACTGGTCTCAGATCCTTTGGCCATGGCCAGTAGCTCAGGCTCCTGAACTGGGCTCAGCCCATCTACACGGAAGCCTTTACAGGCCAAAGGCATCTGGGGAGATTCTGGCAAACTCAGTTATCGGGGTTTTTCCAAAGAATCCATGGGTCCTGAGAGCCAGACTGGGTGACCTTGGGCCAGTCTTTCTGTGTCTCTGTTTCTCATCTGTAACATAAGGAAAGGGGGACTTCAATTCTAGTCCGGGTTTCTCTGAGTTTAAGAAGACTGAGTGGGAAGCTCAAATGAGATGAGACAGCCTATTGTTAGGAAGACATTTTTCTGCACCGGAATCTAGGACCAGTAAGAAAGAATTTAGCGACTTGAATCTCTGTTACGGATTTTGTGCCAGGAAATGGCTCTGCCAAGAGGGGCTATGCCGAAACGTGTTTGCAAGGGTCAAGATGCTGGGTAGCCTGGATAAGTCAAGCGCATTCCATGCGGGTGGTGGGGTGAGGGACACAGGGCAGGTAGGAGCCTCGCTGGATTCGATGAGAGATGAAACTCCCCCTGAAGGTTCCCCACTTCTGGCCAGCCTTGGCCCCCATTCAAGTTCTGGCCCTTCTCTCCCGGCTTCCTGAGAAGTCAGGGTTCTGCCAAGCCCTCAGGTCCTCTCTGCGAGCCAGAGGCTTTCCTGGTGCTCTGGTTCTGGACGGCGGCAGGTGAGGGTGGATGTGAGTGGGTGAGGAGTGGGTGAAGGGCAGGGCGGGCAGAAGGGTCGGGAATGGAAGAGGGGAACACAGGTGTCATGGAGTCCAACGGGGATCCTTGGTAGAGAGCTGCCCATCTCCTCAACTTCATCTCCCGCCCCCTCCTTCTGCTCACTCCATTTCAGCCTCACTGTCTCCTTTCAGCAAAGCTCTTAGCAAATTCAAACCTCCACTCACACGCTTCTCCCTCCCTGTAAGATGTTTAGACTCCCTCTGCCCGCATCTGCCTCC